>NW_028289181.1:0-102596 GCF_059628265.1 Tinamus guttatus
CAGCAGAACACTTCCCTTGTCATGCCCTTTGCAGCCTCACTCCAAACGGGGCTCTCCGCTTCATCCATCCCCTGACTCCATACTAGCACCAACGGCCTGCTAAAGCGTTTCGCAGAAAACACCAAGGAACCTGTTTCTCACTCCAACCACAAAGCGTGCGCAGCACGAGTCTTGGCACAGCAGAACACTTCCCTTGGCATGCCCTTTGCAGCCTCACTCCAAACGGGGCTCTCCGCTTCATCCATCCCCTGACTCCATACTAGCACCAACGGGCTGCTAAAGCGTTTCGCAGAAAACACCAAGGAACCTGTTTCTCACTCCAACCACAAAGCGTGCGCAGCATGAATCTTGGCACAGCAGAACACTTCCCTTGGCATGCCCTTTGCAGCCTCACTCCAAACGGGGCTCTCCGCTTCATCCATCCCCTGACTCCATACTAGCACCAACGGGCTGCTAAAGCGTTTCGCAGAAAACACCAAGGAACCTGTTTCTCACTCCAACCACAAAGCGTGCGCAGCACGAGTCTTGGCACAGCAGAACACTTCCCTTGGCATGCCCTTTGCAGCCTCACTCCAAACGGGGCTCTCCGCTTCATCCATCCCCTGACTCCATACTAGCACCAACGGGCTGCTAAAGCGTTTCGCAGAAAACACCAACGAACCTGTTTCTCACTCCAACCACAAAGCGTGCGCAGCACGAGTCTTGGCACAGCAGAACACTTCCCTTGGCATGCCCTTTGCAGCCTCACTCCAAACGGGGCTCTCCGCTTCATCCATCCCCTGACTCCATACTAGCACCAACGGGCTGCTAAAGCGTTTCGCAGAAAACACCAACGAACCTGTTTCTCACTCCAACCACAAAGCGTGCGCAGCATGAATCTTGGCACAGCAGAACACTTCCCTTGGCATGCCCTTTGCAGCCTCACTCCAAACGGGGCTCTCCGCTTCATCCATCCCCTGACTCCATACTAGCACCAACGGGCTGCTAAAGCGTTTCGCAGAAAACACCAACGAACCTGTTTCTCACTCCAACCACAAAGCGTGCGCAGCACGAGTCTTGGCACAGCAGAACACTTCCCTTGGCATGCCCTTTGCAGCCTCACTCCAAACGGGGCTCTCCGCTTCATCCATCCCCTGACTCCATACTAGCACCAACGGGCTGCTAAAGCGTTTCGCAGAAAACACCAACGAACCTGTTTCTCACTCCAACCACAAAGCGTGCGCAGCATGAATCTTGGCACAGCAGAACACTTCCCTTGGCATACCCTTTGCAGTCTCACTCCAAACGGGGCTCTCCGCTTCATCCATCCCCTGACTCCATACTAGCACCAACGGGCTGCTAAAGCGTTTCGCAGAAAACACCAACGAACCTGTTTCTCACTCCAACCACAAAACGTGCGCAGCATGAATCTTGGCACAGCAGAACACTTCCCTTGGCATGCCCTTTGCAGCCTCACTCCAAACGGGGCTCTCCGCTTCATCCATCCCCTGACTCCATACTAGCACCAACGGCCTGCTAAAGCGTTTCGCAGAAAACACCAAGGAACCTGTTTCTCACTCCAACCACAAAGCGTGCGCAGCACGAGTCTTGGCACAGCAGAACACTTCCCTTGGCATGCCCTTTGCAGCCTCACTCCAAACGGGGCTCTCCGCTTCATCCATCCCCTGACTCCATACTAGCACCAACGGGCTGCTAAAGCGTTTCGCAGAAAACACCAAGGAACCTGTTTCTCACTCCAACCACAAAACGTGCGCAGCATGAATCTTGGCACAGCAGAACACTTCCCTTGGCATGCCCTTTGCAGCCTCACTCCAAACGGGGCTCTCCGCTTCATCCATCCCCTGACTCCATACTAGCACCAACGGGCTGCTAAAGCGTTTCGCAGAAAACACCAACGAACCTGTTTCTCACTCCAACCACAAAGCGTGCGCAGCACGAGTCTTGGCACAGCAGAACACTTCCCTTGGCATGCCCTTTGCAGCCTCACTCCAAACGGGGCTCTCCGCTTCATCCATCCCCTGACTCCATACTAGCACCAACGGGCTGCTAAAGCGTTTCGCAGAAAACACCAACGAACCTGTTTCTCACTCCAACCACAAAGCGTGCGCAGCACGAGTCTTGGCACAGCAGAACACTTCCCTTGGCATGCCCTTTGCAGCCTCACTCCAAACGGGGCTCTCCGCTTCATCCATCCCCTGACTCCATACTAGCACCAACGGGCTGCTAAAGCGTTTCGCAGAAAACACCAAGGAACCTGTTTCTCACTCCAACCACAAAGCGTGCGCAGCATGAATCTTGGCACAGCAGAACACTTCCCTTGGCATGCCCTTTGCAGCCTCACTCCAAACGGGGCTCTCCGCTTCATCCATCCCCTGACTCCATACTAGCACCAACGGGCTGCTAAAGCGTTTCGCAGAAAACACCAACGAACCTGTTTCTCACTCCAACCACAAAGCGTGCGCAGCACGAGTCTTGGCACAGCAGAACACTTCCCTTGGCATGCCCTTTGCAGCCTCACTCCAAACGGGGCTCTCCGCTTCATCCATCCCTGACTCCATACTAGCACCAACGGGCTGCTAAAGCGTTTCGCAGAAAACACCAAGGAACCTGTTTCTCACTCCAACCACAAAACGTGCGCAGCATGAATCTTGGCACAGCAGAACACTTCCCATGACATGCCCTTTGCAGCCTCACTCCAAACGGGGCTCTCCGCTTCATCCATCCCCTGACTCCATACTAGCACCAACGGGCTGCTAAAGCGTTTCGCAGAAAACACCAACGAACCTGTTTCTCACTCCAACCACAAAGCGTGCGCAGCACGAGTCTTGGCACAGCAGAACACTTCCCTTGGCATGCCCTTTGCAGCCTCACTCCAAACGGGGCTCTCCGCTTCATCCATCCCCTGACTCCATACTAGCACCAACGGGCTGCTAAAGCGTTTCGCAGAAAACACCAAGGAACCTGTTTCTCACTCCAACCACAAAGCGTGCGCAGCACGAGTCTTGGCACAGCAGAACACTTCCCTTGGCATGCCCTTTGCAGCCTCACTCCAAACGGGGCTCTCCGCTTCATCCATCCCCTGACTCTATACTAGCACCAACGGGCTGCTAAAGCGTTTCGCAGAAAACACCAACGAACCTGTTTCTCACTCCAACCACAAAGCGTGCGCAGCATGAATCTTGGCACAGCAGAACACTTCCCTTGACATGCCCTTTGCAGCCTCACTCCAAACGGGGCTCTCCGCTTCATCCATCCCCTGACTCCATACTAGCACCAACGGGCTGCTAAAGCGTTTCGCAGAAAACACCAACGAACCTGTTTCTCACTCCAACCACAAAACGTGCGCAGCACGAATCTTGGCACAGCAGAACACTTCCCTTGGCATGCCCTTTGCAGCCTCACTCCAAACGGGGCTCTCCGCTTCATCCATCCCCTGACTCCATACTAGCACCAACGGGCTGCTAAAGCGTTTCACAGAAAACACCAAGGAACCTGTTTCTCACTCCAACCACAAAGCGTGCGCAGCACGAGTCTTGGCACAGCAGAACACTTCCCTTGGCATGCCCTTTGCAGCCTCACTCCAAACGGGGCTCTCCGCTTCATCCATCCCCTGACTCCATACTAGCACCAACGGGCTGCTAAAGCGTTTCGCAGAAAACACCAAGGAACCTGTTTCCCACTCCAACCACAAAGCGTGCGCAGCACGAGTCTTGGCACAGCAGAACACTTCCCTTGGCATGCCCTTTGCAGCCTCACTCCAAACGGGGCTCTCCGCTTCATCCATCCCCAGACTCCATACTAGCACCAACGGGCTGCTAAAGCGTTTCGCAGAAAACACCAACGAACCTGTTTCTCACTCCAACCACAAAGCGTGCGCAGCATGAATCTTGGCACAGCAGAACACTTCCCTTGGCATGCCCTTTGCAGCCTCACTCCAAACGGGGCTCTCCGCTTCATCCATCCCCTGACTCCATACTAGCACCAACGGGCTGCTAAAGCGTTTCGCAGAAAACACCAAGGAACCTGTTTCTCACTCCAACCACAAAACGTCCTCAGCATAAATCTTGGCACAGCAGAACACTTCCCTTGGCATGCCCTTTGCAGCCTCACTCCAAACGGGGCTCTCCGCTTCATCCATCCCCTGACTCCATACTAACACCAACGGGCTGCTAAAGCGTTTCGCAGAAAACACCAAGGAACCTGTTTCTCACTCCAACCACAAAGCGTGCAAAGCATGAATCTTGGCACAGCAGAACACTTCCCTTGGCATGCCCTTTGCAGCCTCACTCCAAACGGGGCTCTCCGCTTCATCCATCCCCTGACTCCATACTAGCACCAACGGGCTGCTAAAGCGTTTCGCAGAAAACACCAACGAACCTGTTTCTCACTCCAACCACAAAGCGTGCGCAGCACGAGTCTTGGCACAGCAGAACACTTCCCTTGGCATGCCCTTTGCAGCCTCACTCCAAACGGGGCTCTCCGCTTCATCCATCCCCTGACTCCATACTAGCACCAACGGGCTGCTAAAGCGTTTCGCAGAAAACACCAACGAACCTGTTTCTCCCTCCAACCACAAAGCGTGCGCAGCATGAATCTTGGCACAGCAGAACACTTCCCTTGACATGCCCTTTGCAGCCTCACTCCAAACGGGGCTCTCCGCTTCATCCATCCCCTGACTCCATACTAGCACCAACGGGCTGCTAAAGCGTTTCGCAGAAAACACCAAGGAACCTGTTTCTCACTCCAACCACAAAACGTGCGCAGCATGAATCTTGGCACAGCAGAACACTTCCCTTGGCATGCCCTTTTCAGCCTCACTCCAAACGGGGCTCTCCGCTTCATCCATCCCGTGACTCCGTACTAGCACCAACGGGCTGCTAAAGCGTTTCGCAGAAAACACCAACGAACCTGTTTCTCACTCCAACCACAAAGCGTGCGCAGCACGAGTCTTGGCACAGCAGAACACTTCCCTTGGCATGCCCTTTGCAGCCTCACTCCAAACGGGGCTCTCCGCTTCATCCATCCCCTGACTCCATACTAGCACCAACGGGCTGCTAAAGCGTTTCGCAGAAAACACCAAGGAACCTGTTTCTCACTCCAACCACAAAGCGTGCGCAGCATGAATCTTGGCACAGCAGAACACTTCCCTTGGCATGCCCTTTGCAGCCTCACTCCAAACGGGGCTCTCCGCTTCATCCATCCCCTGACTCCATACTAGCACCAACGGGCTGCTAAAGCGTTTCGCAGAAAACACCAACGAACCTGTTTCTCACTCCAACCACAAAGCGTGCGCAGCACGAGTCTTGGCACAGCAGAACACTTCCCTTGGCATGCCCTTTGCAGCCTCACTCCAAACGGGGCTCTCCGCTTCATCCATCCCCTGACTCCATACTAGCACCAACGGGCTGCTAAAGCGTTTCGCAGAAAACACCAAGGAACCTGTTTCTCACTCCAACCACAAAGCGTGCGCAGCACGAGTCTTGGCACAGCAGAACACTTCCCTTGGCATGCCCTTTGCAGCCTCACTCCAAACGGGGCTCTCCGCTTCATCCATCCCCTGACTCCATACTAGCACCAACGGCCTGCTAAAGCGTTTCGCAGAAAACACCAAGGAACCTGTTTCTCACTCCAACCACAAAGCGTGCGCAGCATGAATCTTGGCACAGCAGAACACTTCCCTTGGCATGCCCTTTGCAGCCTCACTCCAAACGGGGCTCTCCGCTTCATCCATCCCCTGACTCCATACTAGCACCAACGGGCTGCTAAAGCGTTTCGCAGAAAACACCAAGGAACCTGTTTCTCACTCCAACCACAAAGCTGTGCGCAGCACGAGTCTTGGCACAGCAGAACACTTCCCTTGGCATGCCCTTTGCAGCCTCACTCCAAACGGGGCTCTCCGCTTCATCCATCCCCTGACTCCATACTAGCACCAACGGGCTGCTAAAGCGTTTCGCAGAAAACACCAAGGAACCTGTTTCTCACTCCAACCACAAAACGTGCGCAGCATAAATCTTGGCACAGCAGAACACTTCCTTTGGCATGCCCTTTGCAGCCTCACTCCAAACGGGGCTCTCCACTTCATCCATCCCCTGACTCCATACTAGCACCAACGGGCTGCTAAAGCGTTTCGCAGAAAACACCAAGGAACCTGTTTCTCACTCCAACCACAAAGCGTGCGCAGCACGAGTCTTGGCACAGCAGAACACTTCCCTTGGCATGCCCTTTGCAGCCTCACTCCAAACGGGGCTCTCCGCTTCATCCATCCCCTGACTCCATACTAGCACCAACGGGCTGCTAAAGCGTTTCGCAGAAAACACCAACGAACCTGTTTCCACTCCAACCACAAAGCGTGCGCAGCACGAGTCTTGGCACAGCAGAACACTTCCCTTGGCATGCCCTTTGCAGCCTCACTCCAAACGGGGCTCTCCGCTTCATCCATTCCCTGACTCCATACTAGCACCAACGGGCTGCTAAAGCGTTTCGCAGAAAACACCAACGAACCTGTTTCTCACTCCAACCACAAAGCGTGCGCAGCATGAATCTTGGCACAGCAGAACACTTCCCTTGGCATGCCCTTTGCAGCCTCACTCCAAACGGGGCTCTCCGCTTCATCCATCCCCTGACTCCATACTAGCACCAACGGCCTGCTAAAGCGTTTCGCAGAAAACACCAAGGAACCTGTTTCTCACTCCAACCACAAAGCGTGCGCAGCACGAGTCTTGGCACAGCAGAACACTTCCCTTGGCATGCCCTTTGCAGCCTCACTCCAAACGGGGCTCTCCGCTTCATCCATCCCCTGACTCCATACTAGCACCAACGGCCTGCTAAAGCGTTTCGCAGAAAACACCAAGGAACCTGTTTCTCACTCCAACCACAAAGCGTGCGCAGCACGAGTCTTGGCACAGCAGAACACTTCCCTTGGCATGCCCTTTGCAGCCTCACTCCAAACGGGGCTCTCCGCTTCATCCATCCCCTGACTCCATACTAGCACCAACGGGCTGCTAAAGCGTTTCGCAGAAAACACCAAGGAACCTGTTTCTCACTCCAACCACAAAGCGTGCGCAGCATGAATCTTGGCACAGCAGAACACTTCCCTTGGCATGCCCTTTGCAGCCTCACTCCAAACGGGGCTCTCCGCTTCATCCATCCCCTGACTCCATACTAGCACCAACGGGCTGCTAAAGCGTTTCGCAGAAAACACCAACGAACCTGTTTCTCACTCCAACCACAAAGCGTGCGCAGCACGAGTCTTGGCACAGCAGAACACTTCCCTTGGCATGCCCTTTGCAGCCTCACTCCAAACGGGGCTCTCCGCTTCATCCATCCCCTGACTCCATACTAGCACCAACGGGCTGCTAAAGCGTTTCGCAGAAAACACCAAGGAACCTGTTTCTCCCTCCAACCACAAAGCGTGCGCAGCATGAATCTTGGCACAGCAGAACACTTCCCTTGGCATACCCTTTGCAGTCTCACTCCAAACGGGGCTCTCCGCTTCATCCATCCCCTGACTCCATACTAGCACCAACGGGCTGCTAAAGCGTTTCGCAGAAAACACCAAGGAACCTGTTTCTCACTCCAACCACAAAACGTGCGCAGCATGAATCTTGGCACAGCAGAACACTTCCCTTGGCATGCCCTTTGCAGCCTCACTCCAAACGGGGCTCTCCGCTTCATCCATCCCCTGACTCCATACTAGCACCAACGGGCTGCTAAAGCGTTTCGCAGAAAACACCAAGGAACCTGTTTCTCACTCCAACCACAAAGCGTGCGCAGCACGAGTCTTGGCACAGCAGAACACTTCCCTTGGCATGCCCTTTGCAGCCTCACTCCAAACGGGGCTCTCCGCTTCATCCATCCCCTGACTCCATACTAGCACCAACGGGCTGCTAAAGCGTTTCGCAGAAAACACCAAGGAACCTGTTTCTCACTCCAACCACAAAACGTGCGCAGCATGAATCTTGGCACAGCAGAACACTTCCCTTGGCATGCCCTTTGCAGCCTCACTCCAAACGGGGCTCTCCGCTTCATCCATCCCCTGACTCCATACTAGCACCAACGGCCTGCTAAAGCGTTTCGCAGAAAACACCAACGAACCTGTTTCTCACTCCAACCACAAAGCGTGCGCAGCACGAGTCTTGGCACAGCAGAACACTTCCCTTGGCATGCCCTTTGCAGCCTCACTCCAAACGGGGCTCTCCGCTTCATCCATCCCCTGACTCCATACTAGCACCAACGGGCTGCTAAAGCGTTTCGCAGAAAACACCAACGAACCTGTTTCTCACTCCAACCACAAAGCGTGCGCAGCATGAGTCTTGGCACAGCAGAACACTTCCCTTGGCATGCCCTTTGCAGCCTCACTCCAAACGGGGCTCTCCGCTTCATCCATCCCCTGACTCCATACTAGCACCAACGGGCTGCTAAAGCGTTTCGCAGAAAACACCAACGAACCTGTTTCTCACTCCAACCACAAAGCGTGCGCAGCACGAGTCTTGGCACAGCAGAACACTTCCCTTGGCATGCCCTTTGCAGCCTCACTCCAAACGGGGCTCTCCGCTTCATCCATCCCCTGACTCCATACTAGCACCAACGGGCTGCTAAAGCGTTTCGCAGAAAACACCAACGAACCTGTTTCTCACTCCAACCACAAAGCGTGCGCAGCACGAGTCTTGGCACAGCAGAACACTTCCCTTGGCATGCCCTTTGCAGCCTCACTCCAAACGGGGCTCTCCGCTTCATCCATCCCCTGACTCCATACTAGCACCAACGGGCTGCTAAAGCGTTTCGCAGAAAACACCAACGAACCTGTTTCTCACTCCAACCACAAAGCGTGCGCAGCACGAGTCTTGGCACAGCAGAACACTTCCCTTGGCATGCCCTTTGCAGCCTCACTCCAAACGGGGCTCTCCGCTTCATCCATCCCCTGACTCCATACTAGCACCAACGGGCTGCTAAAGCGTTTCGCAGAAAACACCAACGAACCTGTTTCTCACTCCAACCACAAAGCGTGCGCAGCATGAATCTTGGCACAGCAGAACACTTCCCTTGGCATGCCCTTTGCAGTCTCACTCCAAACGGGGCTCTCCGCT
Organism: Tinamus guttatus; assembly: GCF_059628265.1. Lineage (NCBI taxonomy): Eukaryota > Metazoa > Chordata > Aves > Tinamiformes > Tinamidae > Tinamus > Tinamus guttatus. The sequence goes on from NW_028289181.1 coordinate 9,087, forward strand.
TCATCCATCCCCTGACTCCATACTAGCACCAACGGGCTGCTAAAGCGTTTCGCAGAAAACACCAACGAACCTGTTTCTCACTCCAACCACAAAACGTGCGCAGCATGAATCTTGGCACAGCAGAACACTTCCCTTGGCATGCCCTTTGCAGCCTCACTCCAAACGGGGCTCTCCGCTTCATCCATCCCCTGACTCCATACTAGCACCAACGGGCTGCTAAAGCGTTTCGCAGAAAACACCAACGAACCTGTTTCTCACTCCAACCACAAAGCGTGCGCAGCATGAATCTTGGCACAGCAGAACACTTCCCTTGGCATGCCCTTTGCAGCCTCACTCCAAACGGGGCTCTCCGCTTCATCCATCCCCTGACTCCATACTAGCACCAACGGGCTGCTAAAGCGTTTCGCAGAAAACACCAACGAACCTGTTTCTCACTCCAACCACAAAGCGTGCGCAGCACGAGTCTTGGCACAGCAGAACACTTCCCTTGGCATGCCCTTTGCAGCCTCACTCCAAACGGGGCTCTCCGCTTCATCCATCCCCTGACTCCATACTAGCACCAACGGGCTGCTAAAGCGTTTCGCAGAAAACACCAACGAACCTGTTTCTCACTCCAACCACAAAACGTGCGCAGCATGAATCTTGGCACAGCAGAACACTTCCCTTGGCATGCCCTTTGCAGCCTCACTCCAAACGGGGCTCTCCGCTTCATCCATCCCCTGACTCCATACTAGCACCAACGGCCTGCTAAAGCGTTTCGCAGAAAACACCAAGGAACCTGTTTCTCACTCCAACCACAAAGCGTGCGCAGCACGAGTCTTGGCACAGCAGAACACTTCCCTTGGCATGCCCTTTGCAGCCTCACTCCAAACGGGGCTCTCCGCTTCATCCATCCCCTGACTCCATACTAGCACCAACGGGCTGCTAAAGCGTTTCGCAGAAAACACCAAGGAACCTGTTTCTCACTCCAACCACAAAACGTGCGCAGCATGAATCTTGGCACAGCAGAACACTTCCCTTGGCATGCCCTTTGCAGCCTCACTCCAAACGGGGCTCTCCGCTTCATCCATCCCCTGACTCCATACTAGCACCAACGGCCTGCTAAAGCGTTTCGCAGAAAACACCAACGAACCTGTTTCTCACTCCAACCACAAAGCGTGCGCAGCACGAGTCTTGGCACAGCAGAACACTTCCCTTGGCATGCCCTTTGCAGCCTCACTCCAAACGGGGCTCTCCGCTTCATCCATCCCCTGACTCCATACTAGCACCAACGGGCTGCTAAAGCGTTTCGCAGAAAACACCAACGAACCTGTTTCTCACTCCAACCACAAAGCGTGCGCAGCACGAGTCTTGGCACAGCAGAACACTTCCCTTGGCATGCCCTTTGCAGCCTCACTCCAAACGGGGCTCTCCGCTTCATCCATCCCCTGACTCCATACTAGCACCAACGGGCTGCTAAAGCGTTTCGCAGAAAACACCAAGGAACCTGTTTCTCACTCCAACCACAAAGCGTGCGCAGCATGAATCTTGGCACAGCAGAACACTTCCTTGGCATGCCCTTTGCAGCCTCACTCCAAACGGGGCTCTCCGCTTCATCCATCCCCTGACTCCATACTAGCACCAACGGGCTGCTAAAGCGTTTCGCAGAAAACACCAAGGAACCTGTTTCTCACTCCAACCACAAAGCGTGCGCAGCACGAGTCTTGGCACAGCAGAACACTTCCCTTGGCATGCCCTTTGCAGCCTCACTCCAAACGGGGCTCTCCGCTTCATCCATCCCCTGACTCCATACTAGCACCAACGGGCTGCTAAAGCGTTTCGCAGAAAACACCAACGAACCTGTTTCTCACTCCAACCACAAAACGTGCGCAGCATGAATCTTGGCACAGCAGAACACTTCCCATGACATGCCCTTTGCAGCCTCACTCCAAACGGGGCTCTCCGCTTCATCCATCCCCTGACTCCATACTAGCACCAACGGGCTGCTAAAGCGTTTCGCAGAAAACACCAAGGAACCTGTTTCTCACTCCAACCACAAAGCGTGCGCAGCACGAGTCTTGGCACAGCAGAACACTTCCCTTGGCATGCCCTTTGCAGCCTCACTCCAAACGGGGCTCTCCGCTTCATCCATCCCCTGACTCCATACTAGCACCAACGGGCTGCTAAAGCGTTTCGCAGAAAACACCAACGAACCTGTTTCTCACTCCAACCACAAAGCGTGCGCAGCACGAGTCTTGGCACAGCAGAACACTTCCCTTGGCATGCCCTTTGCAGCCTCACTCCAAACGGGGCTCTCCGCTTCATCCATCCCCTGACTCTATACTAGCACCAACGGGCTGCTAAAGCGTTTCGCAGAAAACACCAACGAACCTGTTTCTCACTCCAACCACAAAGCGTGCGCAGCATGAATCTTGGCACAGCAGAACACTTCCCTTGACATGCCCTTTGCAGCCTCACTCCAAACGGGGCTCTCCGCTTCATCCATCCCCTGACTCCATACTAGCACCAACGGGCTGCTAAAGCGTTTCGCAGAAAACACCAACGAACCTGTTTCTCACTCCAACCACAAAACGTGCGCAGCATGAATCTTGGCACAGCAGAACACTTCCCTTGGCATGCCCTTTGCAGCCTCACTCCAAACGGGGCTCTCCGCTTCATCCATCCCCTGACTCCATACTAGCACCAACGGGCTGCTAAAGCGTTTCACAGAAAACACCAAGGAACCTGTTTCTCACTCCAACCACAAAGCGTGCGCAGCACGAGTCTTGGCACAGCAGAACACTTCCCTTGGCATGCCCTTTGCAGCCTCACTCCAAACAGGGCTCTCCGCTTCATCCATCCCCTGACTCCATACTAGCACCAACGGGCTGCTAAAGCGTTTCGCAGAAAACACCAACGAACCTGTTTCTCCCTCCAACCACAAAGCGTGCGCAGCACGAGTCTTGGCACAGCAGAACACTTCCCTTGGCATGCCCTTTGCAGCCTCTCTCCAAACGGGGCTCTCCGCTTCATCCATCCCCTGACTCCATACTAGCACCAACGGGCTGCTAAAGCGTTTCGCAGAAAACACCAAGGAACCTGTTTCTCACTCCAACCACAAAGCGTGCGCAGCACGAGTCTTGGCACAGCAGAACACTTCCCTTGGCATGCCCTTTGCAGCCTCACTCCAAACGGGGCTCTCCGCTTCATCCATCCCCTGACTCCATACTAGCACCAACGGGCTGCTAAAGCGTTTCGCAGAAAACACCAACGAACCTGTTTCTCACTCCAACCACAAAACGTGCGCAGCATGAATCTTGGCACAGCAGAACACTTCCCTTGACATGCCCTTTGCAGCCTCACTCCAAACGGGGCTCTCCGCTTCATCCATCCCCTGACTCCATACTAGCACCAACGGGCTGCTAAAGCGTTTCGCAGAAAACACCAACGAACCTGTTTCTCACTCCAACCACAAAACGTGCGCAGCATGAATCTTGGCACAGCAGAACACTTCCCTTGGCATGCCCTTTGCAGCCTCACTCCAAACGGGGCTCTCCGCTTCATCCATCCCCTGACTCCGTACTAGCACCAACGGCCTGCTAAAGCGTTTCGCAGAAAACACCAAGGAACCTGTTTCTCACTCCAACCACAAAGCGTGCTCAGCACGAGTCTTGGCACAGCAGAACACTTCCCTTGGCATGCCCTTTGCAGCCTCACTCCAAACGGGGCTCTCCGCTTCATCCATCCCCTGACTCCATACTAGCACCAACGGGCTGCTAAAGCGTTTCGCAGAAAACACCAACGAACCTGTTTCTCACTCCAACCACAAAGCGTGCGCAGCATGAATCTTGGCACAGCAGAACACTTCCCTTGGCATGCCCTTTGCAGCCTCACTCCAAACGGGGCTGTCCGCTTCATCCATCCCCTGACTCCATACTAGCACCAACGGGCTGCTAAAGCGTTTCGCAGAAAACACCAACGAACCTGTTTCTCACTCCAACCACAAAGCGTGCGCAGCACGAGTCTTGGCACAGCAGAACACTTCCCTTGGCATGCCCTTTGCAGCCTCACTCCAAACGGGGCTCTCCGCTTCATCCATCCCCTGACTCCATACTAGCACCAACGGCCTGCTAAAGCGTTTCGCAGAAAACACCAACGAACCTGTTTCTCACTCCAACCACAAAGCGTGCGCAGCACGAGTCTTGGCACAGCAGAACACTTCCCTTGGCATGCCCTTTGCAGCCTCACTCCAAACGGGGCTCTCCGCTTCATCCATCCCCTGACTCCATACTAGCACCAACGGGCTGCTAAAGCGTTTCGCAGAAAACACCAAGGAACCTGTTTCTCACTCCAACCACAAAGCGTGCGCAGCATGAATCTTGGCACAGCAGAACACTTCCCTTGGCATGCCCTTTGCAGCCTCACTCCAAACGGGGCTCTCCGCTTCATCCATCCCCTGACTCCATACTAGCACCAACGGGCTGCTAAAGCGTTTCGCAGAAAACACCAAGGAACCTGTTTCTCACTCCAACCACAAAGCGTGCGCAGCACGAGTCTTGGCACAGCAGAACACTTCCCTTGGCATGCCCTTTGCAGCCTCACTCCAAACGGGGCTCTCCGCTTCATCCATCCCCTGACTCCATACTAGCACCAACGGGCTGATAAAGCGTTTCGCAGAAAACACCAACGAACCTGTTTCTCACTCCAACCACAAAACGTGCGCAGCATAAATCTTGGCACAGCAGAACACTTCCTTTGGCATGCCCTTTGCAGCCTCACTCCAAACGGGGCTCTCCGCTTCATCCATCCCCTGACTCCATACTAGCACCAACGGGCTGCTAAAGCGTTTCGCAGAAAACACCAAGGAACCTGTTTCTCACTCCAACCACAAAGCGTGCGCAGCACGAGTCTTGGCACAGCAGAACACTTCCCTTGGCATGCCCTTTGCAGCCTCACTCCAAACGGGGCTCTCCGCTTCATCCATCCCCTGACTCCATACTAGCACCAACGGGCTGCTAAAGCGTTTCGCAGAAAACACCAACGAACCTGTTTCCCACTCCAACCACAAAGCGTGCGCAGCACGAGTCTTGGCACAGCAGAACACTTCCCTTGGCATGCCCTTTGCAGCCTCACTCCAAACGGGGCTCTCCGCTTCATCCATCCCCTGACTCCATACTAGCACCAACGGGCTGCTAAAGCGTTTCGCAGAAAACACCAACGAACCTGTTTCTCACTCCAACCACAAAGCGTGTGCAGCATGAATCTTGGCACAGCAGAACACTTCCCTTGGCATGCCCTTTGCAGCCTCACTCCAAACGGGGCTCTCCGCTTCATCCATCCCCTGACTCCATACTAGCACCAACGGCCTGCTAAAGCGTTTCGCAGAAAACACCAAGGAACCTGTTTCTCACTCCAACCACAAAGCGTGCGCAGCACGAGTCTTGGCACAGCAGAACACTTCCCTTGGCATGCCCTTTGCAGCCTCACTCCAAACGGGGCTCTCCGCTTCATCCATCCCCTGACTCCATACTAGCACCAACGGCCTGCTAAAGCGTTTCGCAGAAAACACCAAGGAACCTGTTTCTCACTCCAACCACAAAGCGTGCGCAGCACGAGTCTTGGCACAGCAGAACACTTCCCTTGGCATGCCCTTTGCAGCCTCACTCCAAACGGGGCTCTCCGCTTCATCCATCCCCTGACTCCATACTAGCACCAACGGGCTGCTAAAGCGTTTCGCAGAAAACACCAACGAACCTGTTTCTCACTCCAACCACAAAGCGTGCGCAGCATGAATCTTGGCACAGCAGAACACTTCCCTTGGCATGCCCTTTGCAGCCTCACTCCAAACGGGGCTCTCCGCTTCATCCATCCCCTGACTCCATACTAGCACCAACGGGCTGCTAAAGCGTTTCGCAGAAAACACCAACGAACCTGTTTCTCACTCCAACCACAAAGCGTGCGCAGCACGAGTCTTGGCACAGCAGAACACTTCCCTTGGCATGCCCTTTGCAGCCTCACTCCAAACGGGGCTCTCCGCTTCATCCATCCCCTGACTCCATACTAGCACCAACGGGCTGCTAAAGCGTTTCGCAGAAAACACCAAGGAACCTGTTTCTCACTCCAACCACAAAGCGTGCGCAGCATGAATCTTGGCACAGCAGAACACTTCCCTTGGCATACCCTTTGCAGTCTCACTCCAAACGGGGCTCTCCGCTTCATCCATCCCCTGACTCCATACTAGCACCAACGGGCTGCTAAAGCGTTTCGCAGAAAACACCAAGGAACCTGTTTCTCACTCCAACCACAAAACGTGCGCAGCATGAATCTTGGCACAGCAGAACACTTCCCTTGGCATGCCCTTTGCAGCCTCACTCCAAACGGGGCTCTCCGCTTCATCCATCCCCTGACTCCATACTAGCACCAACGGGCTGCTAAAGCGTTTCGCAGAAAACACCAACGAACCTGTTTCTCACTCCAACCACAAAGCGTGCGCAGCATGAATCTTGGCACAGCAGAACACTTCCCTTGGCATACCCTTTGCAGTCTCACTCCAAACGGGGCTCTCCGCTTCATCCATCCCCTGACTCCATACTAGCACCAACGGGCTGCTAAAGCGTTTCGCAGAAAACACCAACGAACCTGTTTCTCACTCCAACCACAAAACGTGCGCAGCATGAATCTTGGCACAGCAGAACACTTCCCTTGGCATGCCCTTTGCAGCCTCACTCCAAACGGGGCTCTCCGCTTCATCCATCCCCTGACTCCATACTAGCACCAACGGGCTGCTAAAGCGTTTCGCAGAAAACACCAAGGAACCTGTTTCTCACTCCAACCACAAAGCGTGCGCAGCACGAGTCTTGGCACAGCAGAACACTTCCCTTGGCATGCCCTTTGCAGCCTCACTCCAAACGGGGCTCTCCGCTTCATCCATCCCCTGACTCCATACTAGCACCAACGGGCTGCTAAAGCGTTTCGCAGAAAACACCAAGGAACCTGTTTCTCACTCCAACCACAAAGCGTGCGCAGCACGAGTCTTGGCACAGCAGAACACTTCCCTTGGCATGCCCTTTGCAGCCTCACTCCAAACGGGGCTCTCCGCTTCATCCATCCCCTGACTCCATACTAGCACCAACGGGCTGCTAAAGCGTTTTGCAGAAAACACCAAGGAACCTGTTTCTCACTCCAACCACAAAGCGTGCGCAGCATGAATCTTGGCACAGCAGAACACTTCCCTTGGCATGCCCTTTGCAGCCTCACTCCAAACGGGGCTCTCCGCTTCATCCATCCCCTGACTCCATACTAGCACCAACGGGCTGCTAAAGCGTTTCGCAGAAAACACCAAGGAACCTGTTTCTCACTCCAACCACAAAGCGTGCGCAGCACGAGTCTTGGCACAGCAGAACACTTCCCTTGGCATGCCCTTTGCAGCCTCACTCCAAACGGGGCTCTCCGCTTCATCCATCCCCTGACTCCATACTAGCACCAACGGGCTGCTAAAGCGTTTCGCAGAAAACACCAAGGAACCTGTTTCTCACTCCAACCACAAAGCGTGCGCAGCACGAATCTTGGCACAGCAGAACACTTCCCTTGACATGCCCTTTGCAGCCTCACTCCAAACGGGGCTCTCCGCTTCATCCATCCCCTGACTCCATACTAGCACCAACGGGCTGCTAAAGCGTTTCGCAGAAAACACCAACGAACCTGTTTCTCACTCCAACCACAAAACGTGCGCAGCATGAATCTTGGCACAGCAGAACACTTCCCATGGCATGCCCTTTGCAGCCTCACTCCAAACGGGGCTCTCCGCTTCATCCATCCCCTGACTCCATACTAGCACCAACGGGCTGCTAAAGCATTTCGCAGAAAACACCAAGGAACCTGTTTCTCACTCCAACCACAAAGTGTGCGCAGCACGAGTCTTGGCACAGCAGAACACTTCCCTTGGCATGCCCTTTGCAGCCTCACTCCAAACGGGGCTCTCCGCTTCATCCATCCCCTGACTCCATACTAGCACCAACGGGCTGCTAAAGCGTTTCGCAGAAAACACCAAGGAACCTGTTTCTCACTCCAACCACAAAACGTGCTCAGCATGAATCTTGACACAGCAGAGCACTTCCCTTGGCATGCCCTTTGCAGCCTCACTCCAAACGGGGCTCTCCGCTTCATCCATCCCCTGACTCCATACTAGCACCAACGGCCTGCTAAAGCGTTTCGCAGAAAACACCAAGGAACCTGTTTCTCACTCCAACCACAAAGCGTGCGCAGCACGAGTCTTGGCACAGCAGAACACTTCCCTTGGCATGCCCTTTGCAGCCTCACTCCAAACGGGGCTCTCCGCTTCATCCATCCCCTGACTCTATACTAGCACCAACGGGCTGCTAAAGCGTTTCGCAGAAAACACCAACGAACCTGTTTCTCACTCCAACCACAAAGCGTGCGCAGCATGAATCTTGGCACAGCAGAACACTTCCCTTGACATGCCCTTTGCAGCCTCACTCCAAACGGGGCTCTCCGCTTCATCCATCCCCTGACTCCATACTAGCACCAACGGGCTGCTAAAGCGTTTCGCAGAAAACACCAACGAACCTGTTTCTCACTCCAACCACAAAACGTGCGCAGCATAAATCTTGGCACAGCAGAACACTTCCTTTGGCATGCCCTTTGCAGCCTCACTCCAAACGGGGCTCTCCGCTTCATCCATCCCCTGACTCCATACTAGCACCAACGGGCTGCTAAAGCGTTTCGCAGAAAACACCAACGAACCTGTTTCTCACTCCAACCACAAAGCGTGCGCAGCATGAATCTTGGCACAGCAGAACACTTCCCTTGGCATGCCCTTTGCAGCCTCACTCCAAACGGGGCTCTCCGCTTCATCCATCCCCTGACTCCATACTAGCACCAACGGCCTACTAAAGCGTTTCGCAGAAAACACCAAGGAACCTGTTTCTCACTCCAACCACAAAGCGTGCGCAGCACGAGTCTTGGCACAGCAGAACACTTCCCTTGGCATGCCCTTTGCAGCCTCACTCCAAACGGGGCTCTCCGCTTCATCCATCCCCTGACTCCATACTAGCACCAACGGCCTGCTAAAGCGTTTCGCAGAAAACACCAACGAACCTGTTTCTCACTCCAACCACAAAGCGTGCGCAGCACGAGTCTTGGCACAGCAGAACACTTCCCTTGGCATGCCCTTTGCAGCCTCACTCCAAACGGGGCTCTCCGCTTCATCCATCCCCTGACTCCATACTAGCACCAACGGGCTGCTAAAGCGTTTCGCAGAAAACACCAAAGAACCTGTTTCTCACTCCAACCACAAAACGTGCGCAGCATGAATCTTGGCACAGCAGAACACTTCCCTTGGCATGCCCTTTGCAGCCTCACTCCAAACGGGGCTCTCCGCTTCATCCATCCCCTGACTCCATACTAGCACCAACGGGCTGCTAAAGCGTTTCGCAGAAAACACCAACGAACCTGTTTCTCACTCCAACCACAAAGCGTGCGCAGCACGAGTCTTGGCACAGCAGAACACTTCCCTTGGCATGCCCTTTGCAGCCTCACTCCAAACGGGGCTCTCCGCTTCATCCATCCCCTGACTCCATACTAGCACCAACGGGCTGCTAAAGCGTTTCGCAGAAAACACCAAGGAACCTGTTTCTCACTCCAACCACAAAGCGTGCGCAGCACGAGTCTTGGCACAGCAGAACACTTCCCTTGGCATGCCCTTTGCAGCCTCACTCCAAACGGGGCTCTCCGCTTCATCCATCCCCTGACTCCATACTAGCACCAATGGGCTGCTAAAGCGTTTCGCAGAAAACACCAAGGAACCTGTTTCTCACTCCAACCACAAAGCGTGCGCAGCATGAATCTTGGCACAGCAGAACACTTCCCTTGGCATGCCCTTTGCAGCCTCACTCCAAACGGGGCTCTCCGCTTCATCCATCCCCTGACTCCATACTAGCACCAACGGGCTGCTAAAGCGTTTCGCAGAAAACACCAAGGAACCTGTTTCTCACTCCAACCACAAAGCGTGCGCAGCACGAGTCTTGGCACAGCAGAACACTTCCCTTGGCATGCCCTTTGCAGCCTCACTCCAAACGGGGCTCTCCGCTTCATCCATCCCCTGACTCCATACTAGCACCAACGGGCTGCTAAAGCGTTTCGCAGAAAACACCAACGAACCTGTTTCTCACTCCAACCACAAAGCGTGCGCAGCATGAATCTTGGCACAGCAGAACACTTCCCTTGGCATGCCCTTTGCAGCCTCACTCCAAACGGGGCTCTCCGCTTCATCCATCCCCTGACTCCATACTAGCACCAACGGGCTGCTAAAGCGTTTCGCAGAAAACACCAAGGAACCTGTTTCTCACTCCAACCACAAAGCGTGCGCAGCACGAGCCTTGGCACAGCAGAACACTTCCCTTGGCATGCCCTTTGCAGCCTCACTCCAAACGGGGCTCTCCGCTTCATCCATCCCCTGACTCCATACTAGCACCAACGGGCTGCTAAAGCGTTTCGCAGAAAACACCAACGAACCTGTTTCTCACTCCAACCACAAAGCGTGCGCAGCACGAGTCTTGGCACAGCAGAACACTTCCCTTGACATGCCCTTTGCAGCCTCACTCCAAACGGGGCTCTCCGCTTCATCCATCCCCTGACTCCATACTAGCACCAACGGGCTGCTAAAGCGTTTCGCAGAAAACACCAACGAACCTGTTTCTCACTCCAACCACAAAACGTGCGCAGCATGAATCTTGGCACAGCAGAACACTTCCCATGGCATGCCCTTTGCAGCCTCACTCCAAACGGGGCTCTCCGCTTCATCCATCCCCTGACTCCATACTAGCACCAATGGGCTGCTAAAGCATTTCGCAGAAAACACTAAGGAACCTGTTTCTCACTCCAACCACAAAGCGTGCGCAGCACGAGTCTTGGCACAGCAGAACACTTCCCTTGGCATGCCCTTTGCAGCCTCACTCCAAACGGGGCTCTCCGCTTCATCCATCCCCTGACTCCATACTAGCACCAACGGGCTGCTAAAGCGTTTCGCAGAAAACACCAAGGAACCTGTTTCTCACTCCAACCACAAAGCGTGCGCAGCACGAGTCTTGGCACAGCAGAACACTTCCCTTGGCATGCCCTTTGCAGCCTCACTCCAAACGGGGCTCTCCGCTTCATCCATCCCCTGACTCTATACTAGCACCAACGGGCTGCTAAAGCGTTTCGCAGAAAACACCAACGAACCTGTTTCTCACTCCAACCACAAAGCGTGCGCAGCATGAATCTTGGCACAGCAGAACACTTCCCTTGACATGCCCTTTGCAGCCTCACTCCAAACGGGGCTCTCCGCTTCATCCATCCCCTGACTCCATACTAGCACCAACGGGCTGCTAAAGCGTTTCGCAGAAAACACCAACGAACCTGTTTCTCACTCCAACCACAAAACGTGCGCAGCATGAATCTTGGCACAGCAGAACACTTCCCTTGGCATGCCCTTTGCAGCCTCACTCCAAACGGGGCTCTCCGCTTCATCCATCCCCTGACTCCATACTAGCACCAACGGGCTGCTAAAGCGTTTCACAGAAAACACCAAGGAACCTGTTTCTCACTCCAACCACAAAGCGTGCGCAGCACGAGTCTTGGCACAGCAGAACACTTCCCTTGGCATGCCCTTTGCAGCCTCACTCCAAACGGGGCTCTCCGCTTCATCCATCCCCTGACTCCATACTAGCACCAACGGGCTGCTAAAGCGTTTCGCAGAAAACACCAAGGAACCTGTTTCTCCCTCCAACCACAAAGCGTGCGCAGCACGAGTCTTGGCACAGCAGAACACTTCCCTTGGCATGCCCTTTGCAGCCTCACTCCAAACGGGGCTCTCCGCTTCATCCATCCCCTGACTCCATACTAGCACCAACGGGCTGCTAAAGCGTTTCGCAGAAAACACCAACGAACCTGTTTCTCACTCCAACCACAAAACGTGCGCAGCATGAATCTTGGCACAGCAGAACACTTCCCTTGGCATGCCCTTTGCAGCCTCACTCCAAACGGGGCTCTCCGCTTCATCCATCCCCTGACTCCATACTAGCACCAACGGGCTGCTAAAGCGTTTCGCAGAAAACACCAACGAACCTGTTTCTCACTCCAACCACAAAACGTGCGCAGCATGAATCTTGGCACAGCAGAACACTTCCCTTGACATGCCCTTTGCAGCCTCACTCCAAACGGGGCTCTCCGCTTCATCCATCCCCTGACTCCATACTAGCACCAACGGGCTGCTAAAGCGTTTCGCAGAAAACACCAACGAACCTGTTTCTCACTCCAACCACAAAACGTGCGCAGCATGAATCTTGGCACAGCAGAACACTTCCCTTGACATGCCCTTTGCAGCCTCACTCCAAACGGGGCTCTCCGCTTCATCCATCCCCTGACTCCGTACTAGCACCAACGGCCTGCTAAAGCGTTTCGCAGAAAACACCAAGGAACCTGTTTCTCACTCCAACCACAAAGCGTGCGCAGCACGAGTCTTGGCACAGCAGAACACTTCCCTTGGCATGCCCTTTGCAGCCTCACTCCAAACGGGGCTCTCCGCTTCATCCATCCCCTGACTCCATACTAGCACCAACGGGCTGCTAAAGCGTTTCGCAGAAAACACCAACGAACCTGTTTCTCACTCCAACCACAAAGCGTGCGCAGCATGAATCTTGGCACAGCAGAACACTTCCCTTGGCATGCCCTTTGCAGCCTCACTCCAAACGGGGCTGTCCGCTTCATCCATCCCCTGACTCCATACTAGCACCAACGGGCTGCTAAAGCGTTTCGCAGAAAACACCAACGAACCTGTTTCTCACTCCAACCACAAAGCGTGCGCAGCACGAGTCTTGGCACAGCAGAACACTTCCCTTGGCATGCCCTTTGCAGCCTCACTCCAAACGGGGCTCTCCGCTTCATCCATCCCCTGACTCCATACTAGCACCAACGGGCTGCTAAAGCGTTTCGCAGAAAACACCAACGAACCTGTTTCTCACTCCAACCACAAAGCGTGCGCAGCATGAATCTTGGCACAGCAGAACACTTCCCTTGGCATGCCCTTTGCAGCCTCACTCCAAACGGGGCTCTCCGCTTCATCCATCCCCTGACTCCATACTAGCACCAACGGGCTGCTAAAGCGTTTCGCAGAAAACACCAAGGAACCTGTTTCTCACTCCACCCACAAAGCGTGCGCAGCACGAGTCTTGGCACAGCAGAACACTTCCCTTGGCATGCCCTTTGCAGCCTCACTCCAAACGGGGCTCTCCGCTTCATCCATCCCCTGACTCCATACTAGCACCAACGGGCTGATAAAGCGTTTCGCAGAAAACACCAACGAACCTGTTTCTCACTCCAACCACAAAACGTGCGCAGCACGAGTCTTGGCACAGCAGAACACTTCCCTTGGCATGCCCTTTGCAGCCTCACTCCAAACGGGGCTCTCCGCTTCATCCATCCCCTGACTCCATACTAGCACCAACGGGCTGCTAAAGCGTTTCGCAGAAAACACCAAGGAACCTGTTTCTCACTCCAACCACAAAGCGTGCGCAGCACGAATCTTGGCACAGCAGAACACTTCCCTTGACATGCCCTTTGCAGCCTCACTCCAAACGGGGCTCTCCGCTTCATCCATCCCCTGACTCCATACTAGCACCAACGGGCTGCTAAAGCGTTTCGCAGAAAACACCAACGAACCTGTTTCTCACTCCAACCACAAAACGTGCGCAGCATGAATCTTGGCACAGCAGAACACTTCCCATGGCATGCCCTTTGCAGCCTCACTCCAAACGGGGCTCTCCGCTTCATCCATCCCCTGACTCCATACTAGCACCAACGGGCTGCTAAAGCATTTCGCAGAAAACACCAAGGAACCTGTTTCTCACTCCAACCACAAAGCGTGCGCAGCACGAGTCTTGGCACAGCAGAACACTTCCCTTGGCATGCCCTTTGCAGCCTCACTCCAAACGGGGCTCTCCGCTTCATCCATCCCCTGACTCCATACTAGCACCAACGGCCTGCTAAAGCGTTTCGCAGAAAACACCAAGGAACCTGTTTCTCACTCCAACCACAAAGCGTGCGCAGCATGAATCTTGACACAGCAGAGCACTTCCCTTGGCATGCCCTTTGCAGCCTCACTCCAAACGGGGCTCTCCGCTTCATCCATCCCCTGACTCCATACTAGCACCAACGGCCTGCTAAAGCGTTTCGCAGAAAACACCAAGGAACCTGTTTCTCACTCCAACCACAAAGCGTGCGCAGCACGAGTCTTGGCACAGCAGAACACTTCCCTTGGCATGCCCTTTGCAGCCTCACTCCAAACGGGGCTCTCCGCTTCATCCATCCCCTGACTCTATACTAGCACCAACGGGCTGCTAAAGCGTTTCGCAGAAAACACCAACGAACCTGTTTCTCACTCCAACCACAAAGCGTGCGCAGCATGAATCTTGGCACAGCAGAACACTTCCCTTGACATGCCCTTTGCAGCCTCACTCCAAACGGGGCTCTCCGCTTCATCCATCCCCTGACTCCATACTAGCACCAACGGGCTGCTAAAGCGTTTCGCAGAAAACACCAACGAACCTGTTTCTCACTCCAACCACAAAACGTGCGCAGCATGAATCTTGGCACAGCAGAACACTTCCCTTGGCATGCCCTTTGCAGCCTCACTCCAAACGGGGCTCTCCGCTTCATCCATCCCCTGACTCCATACTAGCACCAACGGGCTGCTAAAGCGTTTCGCAGAAAACACCAAGGAACCTGTTTCTCACTCCAACCACAAAGCGTGCGCAGCACGAGTCTTGGCACAGCAGAACACTTCCCTTGGCATGCCCTTTGCAGCCTCACTCCAAACGGGGCTCTCCGCTTCATCCATCCCCTGACTCCATACTAGCACCAACGGGCTGCTAAAGCGTTTCGCAGAAAACACCAAAGAACCTGTTTCTCACTCCAACCACAAAACGTGCGCAGCATGAATCTTGGCACAGCAGAACACTTCCCTTGGCATGCCCTTTGCAGCCTCACTCCAAACGGGGCTCTCCGCTTCATCCATCCCCTGACTCCATACTAGCACCAACGGGCTGCTAAAGCGTTTCGCAGAAAACACCAAGGAACCTGTTTCTCACTCCAAGCACAAAGCGTGCGCAGCACGAGTCTTGGCACAGCAGAACACTTCCCTTGGCATGCCCTTTGCAGCCTCACTCCAAACGGGGCTCTCCGCTTCATCCATCCCCTGACTCCATACTAGCACCAACGGGCTGCTAAAGCGTTTCGCAGAAAACACCAACGAACCTGTTTCTCACTCCAACCACAAAGCGTGCGCAGCATGAATCTTGGCACAGCAGAACACTTCCCTTGGCATGCCCTTTGCAGCCTCACTCCAAACGGGGCTCTCCGCTTCATCCATCCCCTGACTCCATACTAGCACCAACGGGCTGCTAAAGCGTTTCGCAGAAAACACCAAGGAACCTGTTTCTCACTCCACCCACAAAGCGTGCGCAGCACGAGTCTTGGCACAGCAGAACACTTCCCTTGGCATGCCCTTTGCAGCCTCACTCCAAACGGGGCTCTCCGCTTCATCCATCCCCTGACTCCATACTAGCACCAACGGGCTGATAAAGCGTTTCGCAGAAAACACCAACGAACCTGTTTCTCACTCCAACCACAAAACGTGCGCAGCACGAGTCTTGGCACAGCAGAACACTTCCCTTGGCATGCCCTTTGCAGCCTCACTCCAAACGGGGCTCTCCGCTTCATCCATCCCCTGACTCCATACTAGCACCAACGGGCTGCTAAAGCGTTTCGCAGAAAACACCAAGGAACCTGTTTCTCACTCCAACCACAAAGCGTGCGCAGCACGAATCTTGGCACAGCAGAACACTTCCCTTGACATGCCCTTTGCAGCCTCACTCCAAACGGGGCTCTCCGCTTCATCCATCCCCTGACTCCATACTAGCACCAACGGGCTGCTAAAGCGTTTCGCAGAAAACACCAACGAACCTGTTTCTCACTCCAACCACAAAACGTGCGCAGCATGAATCTTGGCACAGCAGAACACTTCCCATGGCATGCCCTTTGCAGCCTCACTCCAAACGGGGCTCTCCGCTTCATCCATCCCCTGACTCCATACTAGCACCAACGGGCTGCTAAAGCATTTCGCAGAAAACACCAAGGAACCTGTTTCTCACTCCAACCACAAAGCGTGCGCAGCACGAGTCTTGGCACAGCAGAACACTTCCCTTGGCATGCCCTTTGCAGCCTCACTCCAAACGGGGCTCTCCGCTTCATCCATCCCCTGACTCCATACTAGCACCAACGGCCTGCTAAAGCGTTTCGCAGAAAACACCAAGGAACCTGTTTCTCACTCCAACCACAAAGCGTGCGCAGCATGAATCTTGACACAGCAGAGCACTTCCCTTGGCATGCCCTTTGCAGCCTCACTCCAAACGGGGCTCTCCGCTTCATCCATCCCCTGACTCCATACTAGCACCAACGGCCTGCTAAAGCGTTTCGCAGAAAACACCAAGGAACCTGTTTCTCACTCCAACCACAAAGCGTGCGCAGCACGAGTCTTGGCACAGCAGAACACTTCCCTTGGCATGCCCTTTGCAGCCTCACTCCAAACGGGGCTCTCCGCTTCATCCATCCCCTGACTCTATACTAGCACCAACGGGCTGCTAAAGCGTTTCGCAGAAAACACCAACGAACCTGTTTCTCACTCCAACCACAAAGCGTGCGCAGCATGAATCTTGGCACAGCAGAACACTTCCCTTGACATGCCCTTTGCAGCCTCACTCCAAACGGGGCTCTCCGCTTCATCCATCCCCTGACTCCATACTAGCACCAACGGGCTGCTAAAGCGTTTCGCAGAAAACACCAACGAACCTGTTTCTCACTCCAACCACAAAACGTGCGCAGCATGAATCTTGGCACAGCAGAACACTTCCCTTGGCATGCCCTTTGCAGCCTCACTCCAAACGGGGCTCTCCGCTTCATCCATCCCCTGACTCCATACTAGCACCAACGGGCTGCTAAAGCGTTTCGCAGAAAACACCAAGGAACCTGTTTCTCACTCCAACCACAAAGCGTGCGCAGCACGAGTCTTGGCACAGCAGAACACTTCCCTTGGCATGCCCTTTGCAGCCTCACTCCAAACGGGGCTCTCCGCTTCATCCATCCCCTGACTCCATACTAGCACCAACGGGCTGCTAAAGCGTTTCGCAGAAAACACCAACGAACCTGTTTCTCACTCCAACCACAAAACGTGCGCAGCATGAATCTTGGCACAGCAGAACACTTCCCTTGGCATGCCCTTTGCAGCCTCACTCCAAACGGGGCTCTCCGCTTCATCCATCCCCTGACTCCATACTAGCACCAACGGGCTGCTAAAGCGTTTCGCAGAAAACACCAAGGAACCTGTTTCTCACTCCAACCACAAAGCGTGCGCAGCACGAGTCTTGGCACAGCAGAACACTTCCCTTGGCATGCCCTTTGCAGCCTCACTCCAAACGGGGCTCTCCGCTTCATCCATCCCCTGACTCCGTACTAGCACCAACGGGCTGCTAAAGCGTTTCGCAGAAAACACCAAAGAACCTGTTTCTCACTCCAACCACAAAACGTGCGCAGCATGAATCTTGGCACAGCAGAACACTTCCCTTGGCATGCCCTTTGCAGCCTCACTCCAAACGGGGCTCTCCGCTTCATCCATCCCCTGACTCCATACTAGCACCAACGGGCTGCTAAAGCGTTTCGCAGAAAACACCAACGAACCTGTTTCTCACTCCAACCACAAAGCGTGCGCAGCATGAATCTTGGCACAGCAGAACACTTCCCTTGGCATGCCCTTTGCAGCCTCACTCCAAACGGGGCTCTCCGCTTCATCCATCCCCTGACTCCATACTAGCACCAACGGGCTGCTAAAGCGTTTCGCAGAAAACACCAACGAACCTGTTTCTCACTCCAACCACAAAGCGTGCGCAGCACGAGTCTTGGCACAGCAGAACACTTCCCTTGGCATGCCCTTTGCAGCCTCACTCCAAACGGGGCTCTCCGCTTCATCCATCCCCTGACTCCATACTAGCACCAACGGCCTGCTAAAGCGTTTCGCAGAAAACACCAAGGAACCTGTTTCTCACTCCAACCACAAAGCGTGCGCAGCATGAATCTTGACACAGCAGAGCACTTCCCTTGGCATGCCCTTTGCAGCCTCACTCCAAACGGGGCTCTCCGCTTCATCCATCCCCTGACTCCATACTAGCACCAACGGCCTGCTAAAGCGTTTCGCAGAAAACACCAAGGAACCTGTTTCTCACTCCAACCACAAAGCGTGCGCAGCACGAGTCTTGGCACAGCAGAACACTTCCCTTGGCATGCCCTTTGCAGCCTCACTCCAAACGGGGCTCTCCGCTTCATCCATCCCCTGACTCTATACTAGCACCAACGGGCTGCTAAAGCGTTTCGCAGAAAACACCAACGAACCTGTTTCTCACTCCAACCACAAAGCGTGCGCAGCATGAATCTTGGCACAGCAGAACACTTCCCTTGACATGCCCTTTGCAGCCTCACTCCAAACGGGGCTCTCCGCTTCATCCATCCCCTGACTCCATACTAGCACCAACGGGCTGCTAAAGCGTTTCGCAGAAAACACCAACGAACCTGTTTCTCACTCCAACCACAAAACGTGCGCAGCATGAATCTTGGCACAGCAGAACACTTCCCTTGGCATGCCCTTTGCAGCCTCACTCCAAACGGGGCTCTCCGCTTCATCCATCCCCTGACTCCATACTAGCACCAACGGGCTGCTAAAGCGTTTCACAGAAAACACCAAGGAACCTGTTTCTCACTCCAACCACAAAGCGTGCGCAGCACGAGTCTTGGCACAGCAGAACACTTCCCTTGGCATGCCCTTTGCAGCCTCACTCCAAACGGGGCTCTCCGCTTCATCCATCCCCTGACTCCATACTAGCACCAACGGGCTGCTAAAGCGTTTCGCAGAAAACACCAAGGAACCTGTTTCTCACTCCAACCACAAAGCGTGCGCAGCACGAGTCTTGGCACAGCAGAACACTTCCCTTGGCATGCCCTTTGCAGCCTCACTCCAAACGGGGCTCTCCGCTTCATCCATCCCCTGACTCCATACTAGCACCAACGGGCTGCTAAAGCGTTTCGCAGAAAACACCAACGAACCTGTTTCTCACTCCAACCACAAAACGTGCGCAGCATGAATCTTGGCACAGCAGAACACTTCCCTTGGCATGCCCTTTGCAGCCTCACTCCAAACGGGGCTCTCCGCTTCATCCATCCCCTGACTCCATACTAGCACCAACGGGCTGCTAAAGCGTTTCGCAGAAAACACCAAGGAACCTGTTTCTCACTCCAACCACAAAGCGTGCGCAGCACGAGTCTTGGCACAGCAGAACACTTCCCTTGGCATGCCCTTTGCAGCCTCACTCCAAACGGGGCTCTCCGCTTCATCCATCCCCTGACTCCGTACTAGCACCAACGGGCTGCTAAAGCGTTTCGCAGAAAACACCAAAGAACCTGTTTCTCACTCCAACCACAAAACGTGCGCAGCATGAATCTTGGCACAGCAGAACACTTCCCTTGGCATGCCCTTTGCAGCCTCACTCCAAACGGGGCTCTCCGCTTCATCCATCCCCTGACTCCATACTAGCACCAACGGGCTGCTAAAGCGTTTCGCAGAAAACACCAACGAACCTGTTTCTCACTCCAACCACAAAGCGTGCGCAGCATGAATCTTGGCACAGCAGAACACTTCCCTTGGCATGCCCTTTGCAGCCTCACTCCAAACGGGGCTCTCCGCTTCATCCATCCCCTGACTCCATACTAGCACCAACGGGCTGCTAAAGCGTTTCGCAGAAAACACCAACGAACCTGTTTCTCACTCCAACCACAAAGCGTGCGCAGCACGAGTCTTGGCACAGCAGAACACTTCCCTTGGCATGCCCTTTGCAGCCTCACTCCAAACGGGGCTCTCCGCTTCATCCATCCCCTGACTCCATACTAGCACCAACGGGCTGCTAAAGCGTTTCGCAGAAAACACCAACGAACCTGTTTCTCACTCCAACCACAAAGCGTGCGCAGCACGAATCTTGGCACAGCAGAACACTTCCCTTGACATGCCCTTTGCATTCTCACTCCAAACGGGGCTCTCCGCTTCATCCATCCCCTGACTCCATACTAGCACCAACGGGCTGCTAAAGCGTTTCGCAGAAAACACCAACGAACCTGTTTCTCACTCCAACCACAAAACGTGCGCAGCATGAATCTTGGCACAGCAGAACACTTCCCATGGCATGCCCTTTGCAGCCTCACTCCAAACGGGGCTCTCCGCTTCATCCATCCCCTGACTCCATACTAGCACCAACGGGCTGCTAAAGCATTTCGCAGAAAACACCAAGGAACCTGTTTCTCACTCCAACCACAAAGCGTGCGCAGCACGAGTCTTGGCACAGCAGAACACTTCCCTTGGCATGCCCTTTGCAGCCTCACTCCAAACGGGGCTCTCCGCTTCATCCATCCCCTGACTCTATACTAGCACCAACGGGCTGCTAAAGCGTTTCGCAGAAAACACCAACGAACCTGTTTCTCACTCCAACCACAAAGCGTGCGCAGCATGAATCTTGGCACAGCAGAACACTTCCCTTGGCATGCCCTTTGCAGCCTCACTCCAAACGGGGCTCTCCGCTTCATCCATCCCCTGACTCCATACTAGCACCAACGGGCTGCTAAAGCGTTTCGCAGAAAACACCAACGAACCTGTTTCTCACTCCAACCACAAAACGTGCGCAGCATGAATCTTGGCACAGCAGAACACTTCCCTTGGCATGCCCTTTGCAGCCTCACTCCAAACGGGGCTCTCCGCTTCATCCATCCCCTGACTCCATACTAGCACCAACGGGCTGCTAAAGCGTTTCGCAGAAAACACCAACGAACCTGTTTCTCACTCCAACCACAAAGCGTGCGCAGCATGAATCTTGGCACAGCAGAACACTTCCCTTGGCATGCCCTTTGCAGCCTCACTCCAAACGGGGCTCTCCGCTTCATCCATCCCCTGACTCCATACTAGCACCAACGGGCTGCTAAAGCGTTTCGCAGAAAACACCAAGGAACCTGTTTCTCACTCCAACCACAAAGCGTGCGCAGCACGAGTCTTGGCACAGCAGAACACTTCCCTTGGCATGCCCTTTGCAGCCTCACTCCAAACGGGGCTCTCCGCTTCATCCATCCCCTGACTCCATACTAGCACCAACGGGCTGCTAAAGCGTTTCGCAGAAAACACCAACGAACCTGTTTCTCACTCCAACCACAAAGCGTGCGCAGCACGAGTCTTGGCACAGCAGAACACTTCCCTTGGCATGCCCTTTGCAGCCTCACTCCAAACGGGGCTCTCCGCTTCATCCATCCCCTGACTCCATACTAGCACCAACGGGCTGCTAAAGCGTTTCGCAGAAAACACCAAGGAACCTGTTTCTCACTCCAACCACAAAGCGTGCGCAGCACGAGTCTTGGCACAGCAGAACACTTCCCTTGGCATGCCCTTTGCAGCCTCACTCCAAACGGGGCTCTCCGCTTCATCCATCCCCTGACTCCATACTAGCACCAACGGGCTGCTAAAGCGTTTCGCAGAAAACACCAACGAACCTGTTTCTCACTCCAACCACAAAGCGTGCGCAGCATGAATCTTGGCACAGCAGAACACTTCCCTTGGCATGCCCTTTGCAGCCTCACTCCAAACGGGGCTCTCCGCTTCATCCATCCCCTGACTCCATACTAGCACCAACGGGCTGCTAAAGCGTTTCGCAGAAAACACCAAGGAACCTGTTTCTCACTCCAACCACAAAGCGTGCGCAGCACGAGTCTTGGCACAGCAGAACACTTCCCTTGGCATGCCCTTTGCAGCCTCACTCCAAACGGGGCTCTCCGCTTCATCCATCCCCTGACTCCATACTAGCACCAACGGGCTGCTAAAGCGTTTCGCAGAAAACACCAACGAACCTGTTTCTCACTCCAACCACAAAGCGTGCGCAGCATGAATCTTGGCACAGCAGAACACTTCCCTTGGCATACCCTTTGCAGTCTCACTCCAAACGGGGCTCTCCGCTTCATCCATCCCCTGACTCCATACTAGCACCAACGGGCTGCTAAAGCGTTTCGCAGAAAACACCAAGGAACCTGTTTCTCACTCCAACCACAAAACGTGCGCAGCATGAATCTTGGCACAGCAGAACACTTCCCTTGGCATGCCCTTTGCAGCCTCACTCCAAACGGGGCTCTCCGCTTCATCCATCCCCTGACTCCATACTAGCACCAACGGGCTGCTAAAGCGTTTCGCAGAAAACACCAACGAACCTGTTTCTCACTCCAACCACAAAGCGTGCGCAGCATGAATCTTGGCACAGCAGAACACTTCCCTTGGCATGCCCTTTGCAGCCTCACTCCAAACGGGGCTCTCCGCTTCATCCATCCCCTGACTCCATACTAGCACCAACGGGCTGCTAAAGCGTTTCGCAGAAAACACCAACGAACCTGTTTCTCACTCCAACCACAAAGCGTGCGCAGCACGAGTCTTGGCACAGCAGAACACTTCCCTTGGCATGCCCTTTGCAGCCTCACTCCAAACGGGGCTCTCCGCTTCATCCATCCCCTGACTCCATACTAGCACCAACGGGCTGCTAAAGCGTTTCGCAGAAAACACCAACGAACCTGTTTCTCACTCCAACCACAAAGCGTGCGCAGCATGAATCTTGGCACAGCAGAACACTTCCCTTGGCATACCCTTTGCAGTCTCACTCCAAACGGGGCTCTCCGCTTCATCCATCCCCTGACTCCATACTAGCACCAACGGGCTGCTAAAGCGTTTCGCAGAAAACACCAACGAACCTGTTTCTCACTCCAACCACAAAGCGTGCGCAGCATGAATCTTGGCACAGCAGAACACTTCCCTTGGCATGCCCTTTGCAGCCTCACTCCAAACGGGGCTCTCCGCTTCATCCATCCCCTGACTCCATACTAGCACCAACGGGCTGCTAAAGCGTTTCGCAGAAAACACCAACGAACCTGTTTCTCACTCCAACCACAAAGCGTGCGCAGCATGAATCTTGGCACAGCAGAACACTTCCCTTGGCATACCCTTTGCAGTCTCACTCCAAACGGGGCTCTCCGCTTCATCCATCCCCTGACTCCATACTAGCACCAACGGGCTGCTAAAGCGTTTCGCAGAAAACACCAACGAACCTGTTTCTCACTCCAACCACAAAACGTGCGCAGCATGAATCTTGGCACAGCAGAACACTTCCCTTGGCATGCCCTTTGCAGCCTCACTCCAAACGGGGCTCTCCGCTTCATCCATCCCCTGACTCCATACTAGCACCAACGGGCTGCTAAAGCGTTTCGCAGAAAACACCAAGGAACCTGTTTCTCACTCCAACCACAAAGCGTGCGCAGCACGAGTCTTGGCACAGCAGAACACTTCCCTTGGCATGCCCTTTGCAGCCTCACTCCAAACGGGGCTCTCCGCTTCATCCATCCCCTGACTCCATACTAGCACCAACGGGCTGCTAAAGCGTTTCGCAGAAAACACCAACGAACCTGTTTCTCACTCCAACCACAAAGCGTGCGCAGCACGAGTCTTGGCACAGCAGAACACTTCCCTTGGCATGCCCTTTGCAGCCTCACTCCAAACGGGGCTCTCCGCTTCATCCATCCCCTGACTCCATACTAGCACCAACGGGCTGCTAAAGCGTTTCGCAGAAAACACCAACGAACCTGTTTCCCACTCCAACCACAAAGCGTGCGCAGCACGAGTCTTGGCACAGCAGAACACTTCCCTTGGCATGCCCTTTGCAGCCTCACTCCAAACGGGGCTCTCCGCTTCATCCATCCCCTGACTCCATACTAGCACCAACGGGCTGCTAAAGCGTTTCGCAGAAAACACCAACGAACCTGTTTCTCACTCCAACCACAAAGCGTGCGCAGCATGAATCTTGGCACAGCAGAACACTTCCCTTGGCATGCCCTTTGCAGCCTCACTCCAAACGGGGCTCTCCGCTTCATCCATCCCCTGACTCCATACTAGCACCAACGGCCTGCTAAAGCGTTTCGCAGAAAACACCAAGGAACCTGTTTCTCACTCCAACCACAAAGCGTGCGCAGCACGAGTCTTGGCACAGCAGAACACTTCCCTTGGCATGCCCTTTGCAGCCTCACTCCAAACGGGGCTCTCCGCTTCATCCATCCCCTGACTCCATACTAGCACCAACGGCCTGCTAAAGCGTTTCGCAGAAAACACCAAGGAACCTGTTTCTCACTCCAACCACAAAGCGTGCGCAGCACGAGTCTTGGCACAGCAGAACACTTCCCTTGGCATGCCCTTTGCAGCCTCACTCCAAACGGGGCTCTCCGCTTCATCCATCCCCTGACTCCATACTAGCACCAACGGCCTGCTAA
This sequence comes from Tinamus guttatus, assembly GCF_059628265.1. NCBI lineage: Eukaryota > Metazoa > Chordata > Aves > Tinamiformes > Tinamidae > Tinamus > Tinamus guttatus. The sequence goes on from NW_028289181.1 coordinate 33,555, forward strand.
AGCGTTTCGCAGAAAACACCAAGGAACCTGTTTCTCACTCCAACCACAAAACGTGCGCAGCATGAATCTTGGCACAGCAGAACACTTCCCTTGGCATGCCCTTTGCAGCCTCACTCCAAACGGGGCTCTCCGCTTCATCCATCCCCTGACTCCATACTAGCACCAACGGGCTGCTAAAGCGTTTCGCAGAAAACACCAACGAACCTGTTTCTCACTCCAACCACAAAGCGTGCGCAGCACGAGTCTTGGCACAGCAGAACACTTCCCTTGGCATGCCCTTTGCAGCCTCACTCCAAACGGGGCTCTCCGCTTCATCCATCCCCTGACTCCATACTAGCACCAACGGGCTGCTAAAGCGTTTCGCAGAAAACACCAACGAACCTGTTTCTCACTCCAACCACAAAGCGTGCGCAGCATGAATCTTGGCACAGCAGAACACTTCCCTTGGCATACCCTTTGCAGTCTCACTCCAAACGGGGCTCTCCGCTTCATCCATCCCCTGACTCCATACTAGCACCAACGGGCTGCTAAAGCGTTTCGCAGAAAACACCAACGAACCTGTTTCTCACTCCAACCACAAAACGTGCGCAGCATGAATCTTGGCACAGCAGAACACTTCCCTTGGCATGCCCTTTGCAGCCTCACTCCAAACGGGGCTCTCCGCTTCATCCATCCCCTGACTCCATACTAGCACCAACGGGCTGCTAAAGCGTTTCGCAGAAAACACCAAGGAACCTGTTTCTCACTCCAACCACAAAGCGTGCGCAGCACGAGTCTTGGCACAGCAGAACACTTCCCTTGGCATGCCCTTTGCAGCCTCACTCCAAACGGGGCTCTCCGCTTCATCCATCCCCTGACTCCATACTAGCACCAACGGGCTGCTAAAGCGTTTCGCAGAAAACACCAAAGAACCTGTTTCTCACTCCAACCACAAAACGTGCGCAGCATGAATCTTGGCACAGCAGAACACTTCCCTTGGCATGCCCTTTGCAGCCTCACTCCAAACGGGGCTCTCCGCTTCATCCATCCCCTGACTCCATACTAGCACCAACGGGCTGCTAAAGCGTTTCGCAGAAAACACCAACGAACCTGTTTCTCACTCCAACCACAAAGCGTGCGCAGCACGAGTCTTGGCACAGCAGAACACTTCCCTTGGCATGCCCTTTGCAGCCTCACTCCAAACGGGGCTCTCCGCTTCATCCATCCCCTGACTCCATACTAGCACCAACGGCCTGCTAAAGCGTTTCGCAGAAAACACCAAGGAACCTGTTTCTCACTCCAACCACAAAGCGTGCGCAGCACGAGTCTTGGCACAGCAGAACACTTCCCTTGGCATGCCCTTTGCAGCCTCACTCCAAACGGGGCTCTCCGCTTCATCCATCCCCTGACTCCATACTAGCACCAACGGGCTGCTAAAGCGTTTCGCAGAAAACACCAACGAACCTGTTTCTCACTCCAACCACAAAGCGTGCGCAGCACGAGTCTTGGCACAGCAGAACACTTCCCTTGGCATGCCCTTTGCAGCCTCACTCCAAACGGGGCTCTCCGCTTCATCCATCCCCTGACTCCATACTAGCACCAACGGGCTGCTAAAGCGTTTCGCAGAAAACACCAACGAACCTGTTTCTCACTCCAACCACAAAGCGTGCGCAGCATGAATCTTGGCACAGCAGAACACTTCCCTTGGCATACCCTTTGCAGTCTCACTCCAAACGGGGCTCTCCGCTTCATCCATCCCCTGACTCCATACTAGCACCAACGGGCTGCTAAAGCGTTTCGCAGAAAACACCAACGAACCTGTTTCCCACTCCAACCACAAAGCGTGCGCAGCACGAGTCTTGGCACAGCAGAACACTTCCCTTGGCATGCCCTTTGCAGCCTCACTCCAAACGGGGCTCTCCGCTTCATCCATCCCCTGACTCCATACTAGCACCAACGGGCTGCTAAAGCGTTTCGCAGAAAACACCAACGAACCTGTTTCTCACTCCAACCACAAAGCGTGCGCAGCATGAATCTTGGCACAGCAGAACACTTCCCTTGGCATGCCCTTTGCAGCCTCACTCCAAACGGGGCTCTCCGCTTCATCCATCCCCTGACTCCATACTAGCACCAACGGCCTGCTAAAGCGTTTCGCAGAAAACACCAAGGAACCTGTTTCTCACTCCAACCACAAAGCGTGCGCAGCACGAGTCTTGGCACAGCAGAACACTTCCCTTGGCATGCCCTTTGCAGCCTCACTCCAAACGGGGCTCTCCGCTTCATCCATCCCCTGACTCCATACTAGCACCAACGGCCTGCTAAAGCGTTTCGCAGAAAACACCAAGGAACCTGTTTCTCACTCCAACCACAAAGCGTGCGCAGCATGAATCTTGGCACAGCAGAACACTTCCCTTGGCATACCCTTTGCAGTCTCACTCCAAACGGGGCTCTCCGCTTCATCCATCCCCTGACTCCATACTAGCACCAACGGGCTGCTAAAGCGTTTCGCAGAAAACACCAAGGAACCTGTTTCTCACTCCAACCACAAAGTGTGCGCAGCACGAGTCTTGGCACAGCAGAACACTTCCCTTGGCATGCCCTTTGCAGCCTCACTCCAAACGGGGCTCTCCGCTTCATCCATCCCCTGACTCCATACTAGCACCAACGGGCTGCTAAAGCGTTTCGCAGAAAACACCAACGAACCTGTTTCTCACTCCAACCACAAAGCGTGCGCAGCATGAATCTTGGCACAGCAGAACACTTCCCTTGGCATGCCCTTTGCAGCCTCACTCCAAACGGGGCTCTCCGCTTCATCCATCCCCTGACTCCATACTAGCACCAACGGCCTGCTAAAGCGTTTCGCAGAAAACACCAAGGAACCTGTTTCTCACTCCAACCACAAAGCGTGCGCAGCACGAGTCTTGGCACAGCAGAACACTTCCCTTGGCATGCCCTTTGCAGCCTCACTCCAAACGGGGCTCTCCGCTTCATCCATCCCCTGACTCCATACTAGCACCAACGGCCTGCTAAAGCGTTTCGCAGAAAACACCAAGGAACCTGTTTCTCACTCCAACCACAAAGCGTGCGCAGCATGAATCTTGGCACAGCAGAACACTTCCCTTGGCATGCCCTTTGCAGCCTCACTCCAAACGGGGCTCTCCGCTTCATCCATCCCCTGACTCCATACTAGCACCAACGGGCTGCTAAAGCGTTTCGCAGAAAACACCAACGAACCTGTTTCTCACTCCAACCACAAAGCGTGCGCAGCACGAGTCTTGGCACAGCAGAACACTTCCCTTGGCATGCCCTTTGCAGCCTCACTCCAAACGGGGCTCTCCGCTTCATCCATCCCCTGACTCCATACTAGCACCAACGGCCTGCTAAAGCGTTTCGCAGAAAACACCAAGGAACCTGTTTCTCACTCCAACCACAAAGCGTGCGCAGCACGAGTCTTGGCACAGCAGAACACTTCCCTTGGCATGCCCTTTGCAGCCTCACTCCAAACGGGGCTCTCCGCTTCATCCATCCCCTGACTCCATACTAGCACCAACGGGCTGCTAAAGCGTTTCGCAGAAAACACCAACGAACCTGTTTCTCACTCCAACCACAAAGCGTGCGCAGCACGAGTCTTGGCACAGCAGAACACTTCCCTTGGCATGCCCTTTGCAGCCTCACTCCAAACGGGGCTCTCCGCTTCATCCATCCCCTGACTCCATACTAGCACCAACGGGCTGCTAAAGCGTTTCGCAGAAAACACCAACGAACCTGTTTCTCACTCCAACCACAAAGCGTGCGCAGCATGAATCTTGGCACAGCAGAACACTTCCCTTGGCATACCCTTTGCAGTCTCACTCCAAACGGGGCTCTCCGCTTCATCCATCCCCTGACTCCATACTAGCACCAACGGGCTGCTAAAGCGTTTCGCAGAAAACACCAACGAACCTGTTTCCCACTCCAACCACAAAGCGTGCGCAGCACGAGTCTTGGCACAGCAGAACACTTCCCTTGGCATGCCCTTTGCAGCCTCACTCCAAACGGGGCTCTCCGCTTCATCCATCCCCTGACTCCATACTAGCACCAACGGGCTGCTAAAGCGTTTCGCAGAAAACACCAACGAACCTGTTTCTCACTCCAACCACAAAGCGTGCGCAGCATGAATCTTGGCACAGCAGAACACTTCCCTTGGCATGCCCTTTGCAGCCTCACTCCAAACGGGGCTCTCCGCTTCATCCATCCCCTGACTCCATACTAGCACCAACGGGCTGCTAAAGCGTTTCGCAGAAAACACCAAGGAACCTGTTTCTCACTCCAACCACAAAACGTGTGCAGCATGAATCTTGGCACAGCAGAACACTTCCCTTGGCATGCCCTTTGCAGCCTCACTCCAAACGGGGCTCTCCGCTTCATCCATCCCCTGACTCCATACTAGCACCAACGGGCTGCTAAAGCGTTTCGCAGAAAACACCAAGGAACCTGTTTCTCACTCCAACCACAAAACGTGCGCAGCACGAGTCTTGGCACAGCAGAACACTTCCCTTGGCATGCCCTTTGCAGCCTCACTCCAAACGGGGCTCTCCGCTTCATCCATCCCCTGACTCCATACTAGCACCAACGGGCTGCTAAAGCGTTTCGCAGAAAACACCAACGAACCTGTTTCTCACTCCAACCACAAAGCGTGCGCAGCATGAATCTTGGCACAGCAGAACACTTCCCTTGGCATGCCCTTTGCAGCCTCACTCCAAACGGGGCTCTCCGCTTCATCCATCCCCTGACTCCATACTAGCACCAACGGGCTGCTAAAGCGTTTCGCAGAAAACACCAAGGAACCTGTTTCTCACTCCAACCACAAAGCGTGCGCAGCACGAGTCTTGGCACAGCAGAACACTTCCCTTGGCATGCCCTTTGCAGCCTCACTCCAAACGGGGCTCTCCGCTTCATCCATCCCCTGACTCCATACTAGCACCAACGGGCTGCTAAAGCGTTTCGCAGAAAACACCAACGAACCTGTTTCTCACTCCAACCACAAAGCGTGCGCAGCATGAATCTTGGCACAGCAGAACACTTCCCTTGGCATGCCCTTTGCAGCCTCACTCCAAACGGGGCTCTCCGCTTCATCCATCCCCTGACTCCATACTAGCACCAACGGGCTGCTAAAGCGTTTCGCAGAAAACACCAAGGAACCTGTTTCTCACTCCAACCACAAAGCGTGCGCAGCACGAGTCTTGGCACAGCAGAACACTTCCCTTGGCATGCCCTTTGCAGCCTCACTCCAAACGGGGCTCTCCACTTCATCCATCCCCTGACTCCATACTAGCACCAACGGGCTGCTAAAGCGTTTCGCAGAAAACACCAACGAACCTGTTTCTCACTCCAACCACAAAGCGTGCGCAGCATGAATCTTGGCACAGCAGAACACTTCCCTTGGCATACCCTTTGCAGTCTCACTCCAAACGGGGCTCTCCGCTTCATCCATCCCCTGACTCCATACTAGCACCAACGGGCTGCTAAAGCGTTTCGCAGAAAACACCAACGAACCTGTTTCTCACTCCAACCACAAAACGTGCGCAGCATGAATCTTGGCACAGCAGAACACTTCCCTTGGCATGCCCTTTGCAGCCTCACTCCAAACGGGGCTCTCCGCTTCATCCATCCCCTGACTCCATACTAGCACCAACGGGCTGCTAAAGCGTTTCGCAGAAAACACCAACGAACCTGTTTCTCACTCCAACCACAAAGCGTGCGCAGCATGAATCTTGGCACAGCAGAACACTTCCCTTGGCATACCCTTTGCAGTCTCACTCCAAACGGGGCTCTCCGCTTCATCCATCCCCTGACTCCATACTAGCACCAACGGGCTGCTAAAGCGTTTCGCAGAAAACACCAACGAACCTGTTTCTCACTCCAACCACAAAACGTGCGCAGCATGAATCTTGGCACAGCAGAACACTTCCCTTGGCATGCCCTTTGCAGCCTCACTCCAAACGGGGCTCTCCGCTTCATCCATCCCCTGACTCCATACTAGCACCAACGGGCTGCTAAAGCGTTTCGCAGAAAACACCAACGAACCTGTTTCTCACTCCAACCACAAAGCGTGCGCAGCACGAGTCTTGGCACAGCAGAACACTTCCCTTGGCATGCCCTTTGCAGCCTCACTCCAAACGGGGCTCTCCGCTTCATCCATCCCCTGACTCCATACTAGCACCAACGGGCTGCTAAAGCGTTTCGCAGAAAACACCAAAGAACCTGTTTCTCACTCCAACCACAAAGCGTGCGCAGCATGAATCTTGGCACAGCAGAACACTTCCCTTGGCATGCCCTTTGCAGCCTCACTCCAAACGGGGCTCTCCGCTTCATCCATCCCCTGACTCCATACTAGCACCAACGGGCTGCTAAAGCGTTTCGCAGAAAACACCAACGAACCTGTTTCTCACTCCAACCACAAAGCGTGCGCAGCACGAGTCTTGGCACAGCAGAACACTTCCCTTGGCATGCCCTTTGCAGCCTCACTCCAAACGGGGCTCTCCGCTTCATCCATCCCCTGACTCCATACTAGCACCAACGGCCTGCTAAAGCGTTTCGCAGAAAACACCAAGGAACCTGTTTCTCACTCCAACCACAAAGCGTGCGCAGCACGAGTCTTGGCACAGCAGAACACTTCCCTTGGCATGCCCTTTGCAGCCTCACTCCAAACGGGGCTCTCCGCTTCATCCATCCCCTGACTCCATACTAGCACCAATGGGCTGCTAAAGCGTTTCGCAGAAAACACCAAGGAACCTGTTTCTCACTCCAACCACAAAGCGTGCGCAGCACGAGTCTTGGCACAGCAGAACACTTCCCTTGGCATGCCCTTTGCAGCCTCACTCCAAACGGGGCTCTCCGCTTCATCCATCCCCTGACTCCATACTAGCACCAACGGGCTGCTAAAGCGTTTCGCAGAAAACACCAAGGAACCTGTTTCTCACTCCAACCACAAAGCGTGCGCAGCACGAGTCTTGGCACAGCAGAACACTTCCCTTGGCATGCCCTTTGCAGCCTCACTCCAAACGGGGCTCTCCGCTTCATCCATCCCCTGACTCCATACTAGCACCAACGGGCTGCTAAAGCGTTTCGCAGAAAACACCAACGAACCTGTTTCTCACTCCAACCACAAAGCGTGCGCAGCATGAATCTTGGCACAGCAGAACACTTCCCTTGGCATGCCCTTTGCAGCCTCACTCCAAACGGGGCTCTCCGCTTCATCCATCCCCTGACTCCATACTAGCACCAACGGGCTGCTAAAGCGTTTCGCAGAAAACACCAAGGAACCTGTTTCTCACTCCAACCACAAAGCGTGCGCAGCACGAGTCTTGGCACAGCAGAACACTTCCCTTGGCATGCCCTTTGCAGCCTCACTCCAAACGGGGCTCTCCGCTTCATCCATCCCCTGACTCCATACTAGCACCAACGGGCTGCTAAAGCGTTTCGCAGAAAACACCAACGAACCTGTTTCTCACTCCAACCACAAAGCGTGCGCAGCATGAATCTTGGCACAGCAGAACACTTCCCTTGGCATACCCTTTGCAGTCTCACTCCAAACGGGGCTCTCCGCTTCATCCATCCCCTGACTCCATACTAGCACCAACGGGCTGCTAAAGCGTTTCGCAGAAAACACCAACGAACCTGTTTCTCACTCCAACCACAAAACGTGCGCAGCATGAATCTTGGCACAGCAGAACACTTCCCTTGGCATGCCCTTTGCAGCCTCACTCCAAACGGGGCTCTCCGCTTCATCCATCCCCTGACTCCATACTAGCACCAACGGGCTGCTAAAGCGTTTCGCAGAAAACACCAAGGAACCTGTTTCTCACTCCAACCACAAAGCGTGCGCAGCACGAGTCTTGGCACAGCAGAACACTTCCCTTGGCATGCCCTTTGCAGCCTCACTCCAAACGGGGCTCTCCGCTTCATCCATCCCCTGACTCCATACTAGCACCAACGGGCTGCTAAAGCGTTTCGCAGAAAACACCAAGGAACCTGTTTCTCACTCCAACCACAAAACGTGCGCAGCATGAATCTTGGCACAGCAGAACACTTCCCTTGGCATGCCCTTTGCAGCCTCACTCCAAACGGGGCTCTCCGCTTCATCCATCCCCTGACTCCATACTAGCACCAACGGGCTGCTAAAGCGTTTCGCAGAAAACACCAACGAACCTGTTTCTCACTCCAACCACAAAGCGTGCGCAGCATGAATCTTGGCACAGCAGAACACTTCCCTTGGCATACCCTTTGCAGTCTCACTCCAAACGGGGCTCTCCGCTTCATCCATCCCCTGACTCCATACTAGCACCAACGGGCTGCTAAAGCGTTTCGCAGAAAACACCAACGAACCTGTTTCTCACTCCAACCACAAAACGTGCGCAGCATGAATCTTGGCACAGCAGAACACTTCCCTTGGCATGCCCTTTGCAGCCTCACTCCAAACGGGGCTCTCCGCTTCATCCATCCCCTGACTCCATACTAGCACCAACGGGCTGCTAAAGCGTTTCGCAGAAAACACCAAGGAACCTGTTTCTCACTCCAACCACAAAGCGTGCGCAGCACGAGTCTTGGCACAGCAGAACACTTCCCTTGGCATGCCCTTTGCAGCCTCACTCCAAACGGGGCTCTCCGCTTCATCCATCCCCTGACTCCATACTAGCACCAACGGGCTGCTAAAGCGTTTCGCAGAAAACACCAAAGAACCTGTTTCTCACTCCAACCACAAAGCGTGCGCAGCATGAATCTTGGCACAGCAGAACACTTCCCTTGGCATGCCCTTTGCAGCCTCACTCCAAACGGGGCTCTCCGCTTCATCCATCCCCTGACTCCATACTAGCACCAACGGGCTGCTAAAGCGTTTCGCAGAAAACACCAACGAACCTGTTTCTCACTCCAACCACAAAGCGTGCGCAGCACGAGTCTTGGCACAGCAGAACACTTCCCTTGGCATGCCCTTTGCAGCCTCACTCCAAACGGGGCTCTCCGCTTCATCCATCCCCTGACTCCATACTAGCACCAACGGGCTGCTAAAGCGTTTCGCAGAAAACACCAAGGAACCTGTTTCTCACTCCAACCACAAAGCGTGCGCAGCACGAGTCTTGGCACAGCAGAACACTTCCCTTGGCATGCCCTTTGCAGCCTCACTCCAAACGGGGCTCTCCGCTTCATCCATCCCCTGACTCCATACTAGCACCAATGGGCTGCTAAAGCGTTTCGCAGAAAACACCAAGGAACCTGTTTCTCACTCCAACCACAAAGCGTGCGCAGCATGAATCTTGGCACAGCAGAACACTTCCCTTGGCATGCCCTTTGCAGCCTCACTCCAAACGGGGCTCTCCGCTTCATCCATCCCCTGACTCCATACTAGCACCAACGGGCTGCTAAAGCGTTTCGCAGAAAACACCAAGGAACCTGTTTCTCACTCCAACCACAAAGCGTGCGCAGCACGAGTCTTGGCACAGCAGAACACTTCCCTTGGCATGCCCTTTGCAGCCTCACTCCAAACGGGGCTCTCCGCTTCATCCATCCCCTGACTCCATACTAGCACCAACGGGCTGCTAAAGCGTTTCGCAGAAAACACCAACGAACCTGTTTCTCACTCCAACCACAAAGCGTGCGCAGCATGAATCTTGGCACAGCAGAACACTTCCCTTGGCATGCCCTTTGCAGCCTCACTCCAAACGGGGCTCTCCGCTTCATCCATCCCCTGACTCCATACTAGCACCAACGGGCTGCTAAAGCGTTTCGCAGAAAACACCAACGAACCTGTTTCTCACTCCAACCACAAAGCGTGCGCAGCACGAGTCTTGGCACAGCAGAACACTTCCCTTGGCATGCCCTTTGCAGCCTCACTCCAAACGGGGCTCTCCGCTTCATCCATCCCCTGACTCCATACTAGCACCAACGGGCTGCTAAAGCGTTTCGCAGAAAACACCAACGAACCTGTTTCTCACTCCAACCACAAAGCGTGCGCAGCATGAATCTTGGCACAGCAGAACACTTCCCTTGGCATACCCTTTGCAGTCTCACTCCAAACGGGGCTCTCCGCTTCATCCATCCCCTGACTCCATACTAGCACCAACGGGCTGCTAAAGCGTTTCGCAGAAAACACCAACGAACCTGTTTCTCACTCCAACCACAAAACGTGCGCAGCATGAATCTTGGCACAGCAGAACACTTCCCTTGGCATGCCCTTTGCAGCCTCACTCCAAACGGGGCTCTCCGCTTCATCCATCCCCTGACTCCATACTAGCACCAACGGGCTGCTAAAGCGTTTCGCAGAAAACACCAAGGAACCTGTTTCTCACTCCAACCACAAAGCGTGCGCAGCACGAGTCTTGGCACAGCAGAACACTTCCCTTGGCATGCCCTTTGCAGCCTCACTCCAAACGGGGCTCTCCGCTTCATCCATCCCCTGACTCCATACTAGCACCAACGGGCTGCTAAAGCGTTTCGCAGAAAACACCAAGGAACCTGTTTCTCACTCTAACCACAAAGCGTGCGCAGCATGAATCTTGGCACAGCAGAACACTTCCCATGGCATGCCCTTTGCAGCCTCACTCCAAACGGGGCTCTCCGCTTCATCCATCCCCTGACTCCATACTAGCACCAACGGGCTGCTAAAGCGTTTCGCAGAAAACACCAACGAACCTGTTTCTCACTCCAACCACAAAGCGTGCGCAGCACGAGTCTTGGCACAGCAGAACACTTCCCTTGGCATGCCCTTTGCAGCCTCACTCCAAACGGGGCTCTCCGCTTCATCCATCCCCTGACTCCATACTAGCACCAACGGGCTGCTAAAGCGTTTCGCAGAAAACACCAACGAACCTGTTTCTCACTCCAACCACAAAGCGTGCGCAGCACGAGTCTTGGCACAGCAGAACACTTCCCTTGGCATGCCCTTTGCAGCCTCACTCCAAACGGGGCTCTCCGCTTCATCCATCCCCTGACTCCATACTAGCACCAACGGGCTGCTAAAGCGTTTCGCAGAAAACACCAAGGAACCTGTTTCTCACTCCAACCACAAAGCGTGCGCAGCACGAGTCTTGGCACAGCAGAACACTTCCCTTGGCATGCCCTTTGCAGCCTCACTCCAAACGGGGCTCTCCGCTTCATCCATCCCCTGACTCCATACTAGCACCAACGGGCTGCTAAAGCGTTTCGCAGAAAACACGAAGGAACCTGTTTCTCACTCCAACCACAAAGCGTGCGCAGCACGAATCTTGGCACAGCAGAACACTTCCCTTGACATGCCCTTTGCAGCCTCACTCCAAACGGGGCTCTCCGCTTCATCCATCCCCTGACTCCATACTAGCACCAACGGGCTGCTAAAGCGTTTCGCAGAAAACACCAAGGAACCTGTTTCTCACTCCAACCACAAAGCGTGCGCAGCACGAGTCTTGGCACAGCAGAACACTTCCCTTGGCATGCCCTTTGCAGCCTCACTCCAAACGGGGCTCTCCGCTTCATCCATCCCCTGACTCTATATTAGCACCAACGGGCTGCTAAAGCGTTTCGCAGAAAACACCAACGAACCTGTTTCTCACTCCAACCACAAAGCGTGCGCACATGAATCTTGGCACAGCAGAACACTTCCCTTGACATGCCCTTTGCAGCCTCACTCCAAACGGGGCTCTCCGCTTCATCCATCCCCTGACTCCATACTAGCACCAACGGGCTGCTAAAGCGTTTCGCAGAAAACACCAACGAACCTGTTTCTCACTCCAACCACAAAACGTGCGCAGCATGAATCTTGGCACAGCAGAACACTTCCCTTGGCATGCCCTTTGCAGCCTCACTCCAAACGGGGCTCTCCGCTTCATCCATCCCCTGACTCCATACTAGCACCAACGGCCTGCTAAAGCGTTTCGCAGAAAACACCAAGGAACCTGTTTCTCACTCCAACCACAAAGCGTGCGCAGCACGAGTCTTGGCACAGCAGAACACTTCCCTTGGCATGCCCTTTGCAGCCTCACTCCAAACGGGGCTCTCCGCTTCATCCATCCCCTGACTCCATACTAGCACCAACGGGCTGCTAAAGCGTTTCGCAGAAAACACCAACGAACCTGTTTCTCACTCCAACCACAAAACGTGCGCAGCATGAATCTTGGCACAGCAGAACACTTCCCTTGGCATGCCCTTTGCAGCCTCACTCCAAACGGGGCTCTCCGCTTCATCCATCCCCTGACTCCATACTAGCACCAACGGGCTGCTAAAGCGTTTCACAGAAAACACCAAGGAACCTGTTTCTCACTCCAACCACAAAGCGTGCGCAGCACGAGTCTTGGCACAGCAGAACACTTCCCTTGGCATGCCCTTTGCAGCCTCACTCCAAACGGGGCTCTCCGCTTCATCCATCCCCTGACTCCATACTAGCACCAACGGGCTGCTAAAGCGTTTCGCAGAAAACACCAACGAACCTGTTTCTCACTCCAACCACAAAGCGTGCGCAGCATGAATCTTGGCACAGCAGAACACTTCCCTTGGCATACCCTTTGCAGTCTCACTCCAAACGGGGCTCTCCGCTTCATCCATCCCCTGACTCCATACTAGCACCAACTGGCTGCTAAAGCGTTTCGCAGAAAACACCAACGAACCTGTTTCTCACTCCAACCACAAAACGTGCGCAGCATGAATCTTGGCACAGCAGAACACTTCCCTTGGCATGCCCTTTGCAACCTCACTCCAAACGGGGCTCTCCGCTTCATCCATCCCCTGACTCCATACTAGCACCAACGGGCTGCTAAAGCGTTTCGCAGAAAACACCAAGGAACCTGTTTCTCCCTCCAACCACAAAGCGTGCGCAGCACGAGTCTTGGCACAGCAGAACACTTCCCTTGGCATGCCCTTTTCAGCCTCACTCCAAACGGGGCTCTCCGCTTCATCCATCCCCTGACTCCATACTAGCACCAACGGGCTGCTAAAGCGTTTCGCAGAAAACACCAAGGAACCTGTTTCTCACTCCAACCACAAAACGTGCGCAGCATGAATCTTGGCACAGCAGAACACTTCCCTTGGCATGCCCTTTGCAGCCTCACTCCAAACGGGGCTCTCCGCTTCATCCATCCCCTGACTCCATACTAGCACCAACGGGCTGCTAAAGCGTTTCGCAGAAAACACCAAGGAACCTGTTTCTCACTCCAACCACAAAGCGTGCGCAGCACGAGTCTTGGCACAGCAGAACACTTCCCTTGGCATGCCCTTTGCAGCCTCACTCCAAACGGGGCTCTCCGCTTCATCCATCCCCTGACTCCATACTAGCACCAACGGGCTGCTAAAGCGTTTCGCAGAAAACACCAACGAACCTGTTTCTCACTCCAACCACAAAGCGTGCGCAGCACGAGTCTTGGCACAGCAGAACACTTCCCTTGGCATGCCCTTTGCAGCCTCACTCCAAACGGGGCTCTCCGCTTCATCCATCCCCTGACTCCATACTAGCACCAATGGGCTGCTAAAGCGTTTCGCAGAAAACACCAAGGAACCTGTTTCTCACTCCAACCACAAAGCGTGCGCAGCATGAATCTTGGCACAGCAGAACACTTCCCTTGGCATGCCCTTTGCAGCCTCACTCCAAACGGGGCTCTCCGCTTCATCCATCCCCTGACTCCATACTAGCACCAACGGGCTGCTAAAGCGTTTCGCAGAAAACACCAAGGAACCTGTTTCTCACTCCAACCACAAAGCGTGCGCAGCACGAGTCTTGGCACAGCAGAACACTTCCCTTGGCATGCCCTTTGCAGCCTCACTCCAAACGGGGCTCTCCGCTTCATCCATCCCCTGACTCCATACTAGCACCAACGGGCTGCTAAAGCGTTTCGCAGAAAACACCAAGGAACCTGTTTCTCACTCCAACCACAATGCGTGCGCAGCACGAATCTTGGCACAGCAGAACACTTCCCTTGACATGCCCTTTGCAGCCTCACTCCAAACGGGGCTCTCCGCTTCATCCATCCCCTGACTCCATACTAGCACCAACGGGCTGCTAAAGCGTTTCGCAGAAAACACCAACGAACCTGTTTCTCACTCCAACCACAAAACGTGCGCAGCATGAATCTTGGCACAGCAGAACACTTCCCATGGCATGCCCTTTGCAGCCTCACTCCAAACGGGGCTCTCCGCTTCATCCATCCCCTGACTCCATACTAGCACCAACGGGCTGCTAAAGCGTTTCGCAGAAAACACCAAGGAACCTGTTTCTCACTCCAACCACAAAGCGTGCGCAGCACGAGTCTTGGCACAGCAGAACACTTCCCTTGGCATGCCCTTTGCAGCCTCACTCCAAACGGGGCTCTCCGCTTCATCCATCCCCTGACTCCATACTAGCACCAACGGGCTGCTAAAGCGTTTCGCAGAAAACACCAACGAACCTGTTTCTCACTCCAACCACAAAGCGTGCGCAGCATGAATCTTGACACAGCAGAGCACTTCCCTTGGCATGCCCTTTGCAGCCTCACTCCAAACGGGGCTCTCCGCTTCATCCATCCCCTGACTCCATACTAGCACCAACGGCCTGCTAAAGCGTTTCGCAGAAAACACCAAGGAACCTGTTTCTCACTCCAACCACAAAGCGTGCGCAGCACGAGTCTTGGCACAGCAGAACACTTCCCTTGGCATGCCCTTTGCAGCCTCACTCCAAACGGGGCTCTCCGCTTCATCCATCCCCTGACTCCATACTAGCACCAACGGGCTGCTAAAGCGTTTCGCAGAAAACACCAACGAACCTGTTTCTCACTCCAACCACAAAGCGTGCGCAGCATGAATCTTGGCACAGCAGAACACTTCCCTTGGCATGCCCTTTGCAGCCTCACTCCAAACGGGGCTCTCCGCTTCATCCATCCCCTGACTCCATACTAGCACCAACGGGCTGCTAAAGCGTTTCGCAGAAAACACCAACAAACCTGTTTCTCACTCCACCCACAAAGCGTGCGCAGCATGAATCTTGGCACAGCAGAACACTTCCCTTGACATGCCCTTTGCAGCCTCACTCCAAACGGGGCTCTCCGCTTCATCCATCCCCTGACTCCATACTAGCACCAACGGGCTGCTAAAGCGTTTCGCAGAAAACACCAACGAACCTGTTTCTCACTCCAACCACAAAACGTGCGCAGCATGAATCTTGGCACAGCAGAACACTTCCCTTGGCATGCCCTTTGCAGCCTCACTCCAAACGGGGCTCTCCGCTTCATCCATCCCCTGACTCCATACTAGCACCAACGGGCTGCTAAAGCGTTTCACAGAAAACACCAAGGAACCTGTTTCTCACTCCAACCACAAAGCGTGCGCAGCACGAGTCTTGGCACAGCAGAACACTTCCCTTGGCATGCCCTTTGCAGCCTCACTCCAAACGGGGCTCTCCGCTTCATCCATCCCCTGACTCCATACTAGCACCAACGGGCTGCTAAAGCGTTTCGCAGAAAACACCAACGAACCTGTTTCTCACTCCACCCACAAAGCGTGCGCAGCATGAATCTTGGCACAGCAGAACACTTCCCTTGGCATGCCCTTTGCAGCCTCACTCCAAACGGGGCTCTCCGCTTCATCCATCCCCTGACTCCATACTAGCACCAACGGGCTGCTAAAGCGTTTCGCAGAAAACACCAACGAACCTGTTTCCCACTCCAACCACAAAGCGTGCGCAGCACGAGTCTTGGCACAGCAGAACACTTCCCTTGGCATGCCCTTTGCAGCCTCACTCCAAACGGGGCTCTCCGCTTCATCCATCCCCTGACTCCATACTAGCACCAATGGGCTGCTAAAGCGTTTCGCAGAAAACACCAAGGAACCTGTTTCTCACTCCAACCACAAAGCGTGCGCAGCACGAGTCTTGGCACAGCAGAACACTTCCCTTGGCATGCCCTTTGCAGCCTCACTCCAAACGGGGCTCTCCGCTTCATCCATCCCCTGACTCCATACTAGCACCAACGGGCTGCTAAAGCGTTTCGCAGAAAACACCAAGGAACCTGTTTCTCACTCCAACCACAAAGCGTGCGCAGCACGAGTCTTGGCACAGCAGAACACTTCCCTTGGCATGCGCTTTGCAGCCTCACTCCAAATGGGGCTCTCCGCTTCATCCATCCCCTGACTCCATACTAGCACCAACGGGCTGCTAAAGCGTTTCGCAGAAAACACCAACGAACCTGTTTCTCACTCCAACCACAAAGCGTGCGCAGCATGCATCTTGGCACAGCAGAACACTTCCCTTGGCATGCCCTTTGCAGCCTCACTCCAAACGGGGCTCTCCGCTTCATCCATCCCCTGACTCCATACTAGCACCAACGGGCTGCTAAAGCGTTTCGCAGAAAACACCAAGGAACCTGTTTCTCACTCCAACCACAAAGCGTGCGCAGCACGAGTCTTGGCACAGCAGAACACTTCCCTTGGCATGCCCTTTGCAGCCTCACTCCAAACGGGGCTCTCCGCTTCATCCATCCCCTGACTCCATACTAGCACCAACGGGCTGCTAAAGCATTTCGCAGAAAACACCAAGGAACCTGTTTCTCACTCCAACCACAAAGCGTGCGCAGCACGAGTCTTGGCACAGCAGAACACTTCCCTTGGCATGCCCTTTGCAGCCTCACTCCAAACGGGGCTCTCCGCTTCATCCATCCCCTGACTCCATACTAGCACCAACGGGCTGCTAAAGCGTTTCGCAGAAAACACCAAGGAACCTGTTTCTCACTCCAACCACAAAGCGTGCGCAGCATGAATCTTGGCACAGCAGAACACTTCCCTTGGCATGCCCTTTGCAGCCTCACTCCAAACGGGGCTCTCCGCTTCATCCATCCCCTGACTCCATACTAGCACCAACGGCCTGCTAAAGCGTTTCGCAGAAAACACCAAGGAACCTGTTTCTCACTCCAACCACAAAGCGTGCGCAGCACGAGTCTTGGCACAGCAGAACACTTCCCTTGGCATGCCCTTTGCAGCCTCACTCCAAACGGGGCTCTCCGCTTCATCCATCCCCGACTCTATACTAGCACCAACGGGCTGCTAAAGCGTTTCGCAGAAAACACCAAGGAACCTGTTTCCCACTCCAACCACAAAGCGTGCGCAGCACGAGTCTTGGCACAGCAGAACACTTCCCTTGGCATGCCCTTTGCAGCCTCACTCCAAACGGGGCTCTCCGCTTCATCCATTCCCTGACTCCATACTAGCACCAACGGGCTGCTAAAGCGTTTCGCAGAAAACACCAAGGAACCTGTTTCTCACTCCAACCACAAAGCGTGCGCAGCATGAATCTTGGCACAGCAGAACACTTCCCTTGGCATGCCCTTTGCAGCCTCACTCCAAACGGGGCTCTCCGCTTCATCCATCCCCTGACTCCATACTAGCACCAACGGGCTGCTAAAGCGTTTCGCAGAAAACACCAAGGAACCTGTTTCTCACTCCAACCACAAAGCGTGCGCAGCACGAGTCTTGGCACAGCAGAACACTTCCCTTGGCATGCCCTTTGCAGCCTCACTCCAAACGGGGCTCTCCGCTTCATCCATCCCCTGACTCCATACTAGCACCAACGGGCTGCTAAAGCGTTTCGCAGAAAACACCAAGGAACCTGTTTCTCACTCCAACCACAAAGCGTGCGCAGCACGAGTCTTGGCACAGCAGAACACTTCCCTTGGCATGCCCTTTGCAGCCTCACTCCAAACGGGGCTCTCCGCTTCATCCATCCCCTGACTCCATACTAGCACCAACGGGCTGCTAAAGCGTTTCGCAGAAAACACCAACGAACCTGTTTCTCACTCCAACCACAAAGCGTGCGCAGCACGAGTCTTGGCACAGCAGAACACTTCCCTTGGCATGCCCTTTGCAGCCTCACTCCAAACGGGGCTCTCCGCTTCATCCATCCCCTGACTCCATACTAGCACCAACGGGCTGCTAAAGTGTTTCGCAGAAAACACCAAGGAACCTGTTTCTCACTCCAACCACAAAGCGTGCGCAGCACGAGTCTTGGCACAGCAGAACACTTCCCTTGGCATGCCCTTTGCAGCCTCACTCCAAACGGGGCTCTCCGCTTCATCCATCCCCGACTCTATACTAGCACCAACGGGCTGCTAAAGCGTTTCGCAGAAAACACCAAGGAACCTGTTTCCCACTCCAACCACAAAGCGTGCGCAGCACGAGTCTTGGCACAGCAGAACACTTCCCTTGGCATGCCCTTTGCAGCCTCACTCCAAACGGGGCTCTCCGCTTCATCCATTCCCTGACTCCATACTAGCACCAACGGGCTGCTAAAGCGTTTCGCAGAAAACACCAAGGAACCTGTTTCTCACTCCAACCACAAAGCGTGCGCAGCATGAATCTTGGCACAGCAGAACACTTCCCTTGGCATGCCCTTTGCAGCCTCACTCCAAACGGGGCTCTCCGCTTCATCCATCCCCTGACTCCATACTAGCACCAACGGGCTGCTAAAGCGTTTCGCAGAAAACACCAAGGAACCTGTTTCTCACTCCAACCACAAAGCGTGCGCAGCACGAGTCTTGGCACAGCAGAACACTTCCCTTGGCATGCCCTTTGCAGCCTCACTCCAAACGGGGCTCTCCGCTTCATCCATCCCCTGACTCCATACTAGCACCAACGGGCTGCTAAAGCGTTTCGCAGAAAACACCAAGGAACCTGTTTCTCACTCCAACCACAAAGCGTGCGCAGCACGAGTCTTGGCACAGCAGAACACTTCCCTTGGCATGCCCTTTGCAGCCTCACTCCAAACGGGGCTCTCCGCTTCATCCATCCCCTGACTCCATACTAGCACCAACGGGCTGCTAAAGCGTTTCGCAGAAAACACCAACGAACCTGTTTCTCACTCCAACCACAAAGCGTGCGCAGCACGAGTCTTGGCACAGCAGAACACTTCCCTTGGCATGCCCTTTGCAGCCTCACTCCAAACGGGGCTCTCCGCTTCATCCATCCCCTGACTCCATACTAGCACCAACGGGCTGCTAAAGTGTTTCGCAGAAAACACCAAGGAACCTGTTTCTCACTCCAACCACAAAGCGTGCGCAGCATGAATCTTGGCACAGCAGAACACTTCCCTTGACATACCCTTTGCAGCCTCACTCCAAACGGGGCTCTCCGCTTCATCCATCCCCTGACTCCATACTAGCACCAACGGGCTGCTAAAGCGTTTCGCAGAAAACACGAAGTAACCTGTTTCTCACTCCAACCACAAAGCGTTCTCAGCATAAATCTTGGCACAGCAGAACACTTCCCTTGGCATGCCCTTTGCAGCCTCACTCCAAACGGGGCTCTCCGCTTCATCCATCCCCTGACTCCATACTAGCACCAACGGGCTGCTAAAGCGTTTCGCAGAAAACACCAAGGAACCTGTTTCTCACTCCAACCACAAAGCGTGCGCAGCACGAGTCTTGGCACAGCAGAACACTTCCCTTGGCATGCCCTTTGCAGCCTCACTCCAAACGGGGCTCTCCGCTTCATCCATCCCCTGACTCCATACTAGCACCAACGGGCTGCTAAAGCGTTTCGCAGAAAACACCAAGGAACCTGTTTCTCACTCCAACCACAAAACGTGCGCAGCATGAATCTTGGCACAGCAGAACACTTCCCTTGGCATGCCCTTTGCAGCCTCACTCCAAACGGGGCTCTCCGCTTCATCCATCCCCTGACTCCATACTAGCACCAACGGGCTGCTAAAGCGTTTCGCAGAAAACACCAAGGAACCTGTTTCTCACTCCAACCACAAAGCGTGCGCAGCACGAGTCTTGGCACAGCAGAACACTTCCCTTGGCATGCCCTTTGCAGCCTCACTCCAAACGGGGCTCTCCGCTTCATCCATCCCCTGACTCCATACTAGCACCAATGGGCTGCTAAAGCGTTTCGCAGAAAACACCAACGAACCTGTTTCTCACTCCAACCACAAAGCGTGCGCAGCATGAATCTTGGCACAGCAGAACACTTCCCTTGGCATGCCCTTTGCAGCCTCACTCCAAACGGGGCTCTCCGCTTCATCCATCCCCTGACTCCATACTAGCACCAACGGGCTGCTAAAGCGTTTCGCAGAAAACACCAACGAACCTGTTTCTCACTCCAACCACAAAGCGTGCGCAGCACGAGTCTTGGCACAGCAGAACACTTCCCTTGGCATGCCCTTTGCAGCCTCACTCCAAACGGGGCTCTCCGCTTCATCCATCCCCTGACTCCATACTAGCACCAACGGGCTGCTAAAGCGTTTCGCAGAAAACACCAAGGAACCTGTTTCTCACTCCAACCACAATGCGTGCGCAGCACGAATCTTGGCACAGCAGAACACTTCCCTTGACATGCCCTTTGCAGCCTCACTCCAAACGGGGCTCTCCGCTTCATCCATCGCCTGACTCCATACTAGCACCAACGGGCTGCTAAAGCGTTTCGCAGAAAACACCAACGAACCTGTTTCTCACTCCAACCACAAAACGTGCGCAGCATGAATCTTGGCACAGCAGAACACTTCCCATGGCATGCCCTTTGCAGCCTCACTCCAAACGGGGCTCTCCGCTTCATCCATCCCCTGACTCCATACTAGCACCAACGGGCTGCTAAAGCGTTTCGCAGAAAACACCAAGGAACCTGTTTCTCACTCCAACCACAAAGCGTGCGCAGCACGAGTCTTGGCACAGCAGAACACTTCCCTTGGCATGCCCTTTGCAGCCTCACTCCAAACGGGGCTCTCCGCTTCATCCATCCCCTGACTCCATACTAGCACCAACGGGCTGCTAAAGCGTTTCGCAGAAAACACCAAGGAACCTGTTTCTCACTCCAACCACAAAGCGTGCGCAGCATGAATCTTGACACAGCAGAGCACTTCCCTTGGCATGCCCTTTGCAGCCTCACTCCAAACGGGGCTCTCCGCTTCATCCATCCCCTGACTCCATACTAGCACCAACGGGCTGCTAAAGCGTTTCGCAGAAAACACCAAGGAACCTGTTTCTCACTCCAACCACAAAGCGTGCGCAGCATGAATCTTGGCACAGCAGAACACTTCCCTTGACATGCCCTTTGCAGCCTCACTCCAAACGGGGCTCTCCGCTTCATCCATCCCCTGACTCCATACTAGCACCAACGGGCTGCTAAAGCGTTTCGCAGAAAACACCAACGAACCTGTTTCTCACTCCAACCACAAAACGTGCGCAGCATGAATCTTGGCACAGCAGAACACTTCCCTTGGCATGCCCTTTGCAGCCTCACTCCAAACGGGGCTCTCCGCTTCATCCATCCCCTGACTCCATACTAGCACCAACGGGCTGCTAAAGCGTTTCGCAGAAAACACCAAGGAACCTGTTTCTCACTCCAACCACAAAGCGTGCGCAGCACGAGTCTTGGCACAGCAGAACACTTCCCTTGGCATGCCCTTTGCAGCCTCACTCCAAACGGGGCTCTCCGCTTCATCCATCCCCTGACTCCATACTAGCACCAATGGGCTGCTAAAGCGTTTCGCAGAAAACACCAAGGAACCTGTTTCTCACTCCAACCACAAAGCGTGCGCAGCATGAATCTTGGCACAGCAGAACACTTCCCTTGGCATGCCCTTTGCAGCCTCACTCCAAACGGGGCTCTCCGCTTCATCCATCCCCTGACTCCATACTAGCACCAACGGGCTGCTAAAGCGTTTCGCAGAAAACACCAACGAACCTGTTTCTCACTCCAACCACAAAGCGTGCGCAGCACGAGTCTTGGCACAGCAGAACACTTCCCTTGGCATGCCCTTTGCAGCCTCACTCCAAACGGGGCTCTCCGCTTCATCCATCCCCTGACTCCATACTAGCACCAACGGGCTGCTAAAGCGTTTCGCAGAAAACACCAAGGAACCTGTTTCTCACTCCAACCACAAAGCGTGCGCAGCACGAGTCTTGGCACAGCAGAACACTTCCCTTGGCATGCCCTTTGCAGCCTCACTCCAAACGGGGCTCTCCGCTTCATCCATCCCCTGACTCCATACTAGCACCAACGGGCTGCTAAAGCGTTTCGCAGAAAACACCAACGAACCTGTTTCTCACTCCAACCACAAAGCGTGCGCAGCATGAATCTTGACACAGCAGAGCACTTCCCTTGGCATGCCCTTTGCAGCCTCACTCCAAACGGGGCTCTCCGCTTCATCCATCCCCTGACTCCATACTAGCACCAACGGGCTGCTAAAGCGTTTCGCAGAAAACACCAAGGAACCTGTTTCTCACTCCAACCACAAAGCGTGCGCAGCATGAATCTTGGCACAGCAGAACACTTCCCTTGACATGCCCTTTGCAGCCTCACTCCAAACGGGGCTCTCCGCTTCATCCATCCCCTGACTCCATACTAGCACCAACGGGCTGCTAAAGCGTTTCGCAGAAAACACCAACGAACCTGTTTCTCACTCCAACCACAAAACGTGCGCAGCATGAATCTTGGCACAGCAGAACACTTCCCTTGGCATGCCCTTTGCAGCCTCACTCCAAACGGGGCTCTCCGCTTCATCCATCCCCTGACTCCATACTAGCACCAACGGGCTGCTAAAGCGTTTCGCAGAAAACACCAACGAACCTGTTTCTCACTCCAAACACAAAACGTGCGCAGCATAAATCTTGGCACAGCAGAACACTTCCTTTGGCATGCCCTTTGCAGCCTCACTCCAAACGGGGCTCTCCACTTCATCCATCCCCTGACTCCATACTAGCACCAACGGGCTGCTAAAGCGTTTCGCAGAAAACACCAACGAACCTGTTTCTCACTCCAACCACAAAGCGTGCGCAGCACGAGTCTTGGCACAGCAGAACACTTCCCTTGGCATGCCCTTTGCAGCCTCACTCCAAACGGGGCTCTCCGCTTCATCCATCCCCTGACTCCATACTAGCACCAACGGGCTGCTAAAGCGTTTCGCAGAAAACACCAAGGAACCTGTTTCTCACTCCAACCACAAAGCGTGCGCAGCATGAATCTTGGCACAGCAGAACACTTCCCTTGGCATGCCCTTTGCAGCCTCACTCCAAACGGGGCTCTCCGCTTCATCCATCCCCTAACTCCATACTAGCACCAACGGGCTGCTAAAGCGTTTCGCAGAAAACACCAAGGAACCTGTTTCTCACTCCAACCACAAAGCGTGCGCAGCACGAGTCTTGGCACAGCAGAACACTTCCCTTGGCATGCCCTTTGCAGCCTCACTCCAAACGGGGCTCTCCGCTTCATCCATCCCCTGACTCCATACTAGCACCAACGGCCTGCTAAAGCGTTTCGCAGAAAACACCAAGGAACCTGTTTCTCACTCCAACCACAAAGCGTGCGCAGCACGAGTCTTGGCACAGCAGAACACTTCCCTTGGCATGCGCTTTGCAGCCTCACTCCAAATGGGGCTCTCCGCTTCATCCATCCCCTGACTCCATACTAGCACCAACGGGCTGCTAAAGCGTTTCGCAGAAAACACCAAGGAACCTGTTTCTCACTCCAACCACAAAGCGTGCGCAGCATGCATCTTGGCACAGCAGAACACTTCCCTTGGCATGCCCTTTGCAGCCTCACTCCAAACGGGGCTCTCCGCTTCATCCATCCCCTGACTCCATACTAGCACCAACGGGCTGCTAAAGCGTTTCGCAGAAAACACCAAGGAACCTGTTTCTCACTCCAACCGCAAAGCGTGCGCAGCACGAGTCTTGGCACAGCAGAACACTTCCCTTGGCATGCCCTTTGCAGCCTCACTCCAAACGGGGCTCTCCGCTTCATCCATCCCCTGACTCCATACTAGCACCAACGGGCTGCTAAAGCGTTTCGCAGAAAACACCAACGAACCTGTTTCCCACTCCAACCACAAAGCGTGCGCAGCACGAGTCTTGGCACAGCAGAACACTTCCCTTGGCATGCCCTTTGCAGCCTCACTCCAAACGGGGCTCTCCGCTTCATCCATCCCCTGACTCCATACTAGCACCAATGGGCTGCTAAAGCGTTTCGCAGAAAACACCAACGAACCTGTTTCTCACTCCAACCACAAAGCGTGCGCAGCACGAGTCTTGGCACAGCAGAACACTTCCCTTGGCATGCCCTTTGCAGCCTCACTCCAAACGGGGCTCTCCGCTTCATCCATCCCCTGACTCCATACTAGCACCAACGGGCTGCTAAAGCGTTTCGCAGAAAACACCAAGGAACCTGTTTCTCACTCCAACCACAAAGCGTGTGCAGCATGCATCTTGGCACAGCAGAACACTTCCCTTGGCATGCCCTTTGCAGCCTCACTCCAAACGGGGCTCTCCGCTTCATCCATTCCCTGACTCCATACTAGCACCAACGGGCTGCTAAAGCGTTTCGCAGAAAACACCAACGAACCTGTTTCTCACTCCAACCACAAAGCGTGCGCAGCATGAATCTTGGCACAGCAGAACACTTCCCATGGCATGCCCTTTGCAGCCTCACTCCAAACGGGGCTCTCCGCTTCATCCATCCCCTGACTCCATACTAGCACCAACGGGCTGCTAAAGCGTTTCGCAGAAAACACCAACGAACCTGTTTCTCACTCCAACCGCAAAGCGTGCGCAGCACGAGTCTTGGCACAGCAGAACACTTCCCTTGGCATGCCCTTTGCAGCCTCACTCCAAACGGGGCTCTCCGCTTCATCCATCCCCTGACTCCATACTAGCACCAACGGGCTGCTAAAGCGTTTCGCAGAAAACACCAACGAACCTGTTTCTCACTCCAACCACAAAGCGTGCGCAGCATGAATCTTGGCACAGCAGAACACTTCCCATGGCATGCCCTTTGCAGCCTCACTCCAAACGGGGTTCTCCGCTTCATCCATCCCCTGACTCCATACTAGCACCAACGGGCTGCTAAAGCGTTTCGCAGAAAACACCAACGAACCTGTTTCTCACTCCAACCACAAAGCGTGCGCAGCACGAGTCTTGGCACAGCAGAACACTTCCCTTGGCATGCCCTTTGCAGCCTCACTCCAAACGGGGCTCTCCGCTTCATCCATCCCCTGACTCCATACTAGCACCAACGGGCTGCTAAAGCGTTTCGCAGAAAACACCAACGAACCTGTTTCTCACTCCAACCACAAAACGTGCGCAGCATGAATCTTGGCACAGCAGAACACTTCCCTTAGCATGCCCTTTGCAGCCTCACTCCAAACGGGGCTCTCCGCTTCATCCATCCCCTGACTCCATACAAGCACCTACGGGCTGCTAAAGCGTTTCACAGAAAACACCAAGGAACCTGTTTCTCACTCCAACCACAAAGCGTGCGCAGCACGAGTCTTGGCACAGCAGAACACTTCCCTTGGCATGCCCTTTGCAGCCTCACTCCAAACGGGGCTCTCCGCTTCATCCATCCCCTGACTCCATACTAGCACCAACGGGCTGCTAAAGCGTTTCGCAGAAAACACCAACGAACCTGTTTCCCACTCCAACCACAAAGCGTGCGCAGCACGAGTCTTGGCACAGCAGAACACTTCCCTTGGCATGCCCTTTGCAGCCTCACTCCAAACGGGGCTCTCCGCTTCATCCATCCCCTGACTCCATACTAGCACCAACGGGCTGCTAAAGCGTTTCGCAGAAAACACCAAGGAACCTGTTTCTCACTCCAACCACAAAGCGTGCGCAGCATGCATCTTGGCACAGCAGAACACTTCCCTTGGCATGCCCTTTGCAGCCTCACTCCAAACGGGGCTCTCCGCTTCATCCATTCCCTGACTCCATACTAGCACCAACGGGCTGCTAAAGCGTTTCGCAGAAAACACCAAGGAACCTGTTTCTCACTCCAACCACAAAGCGTGCGCAGCATGAATCTTGGCACAGCAGAACACTTCCCATGGCATGCCCTTTGCAGCCTCACTCCAAACGGGGCTCTCCGCTTCATCCATCCCCTGACTCCATACTAGCACCAACGGGCTGCTAAAGCGTTTCGCAGAAAACACCAACGAACCTGTTTCTCACTCCAACCACAAAACGTGCGCAGCATGAATCTTGGCACAGCAGAACACTTCCCTTGGCATGCCCTTTGCAGCCTCACTCCAAACGGGGCTCTCCGCTTCATCCATCCCCTGACTCCATACAAGCACCTACGGGCTGCTAAAGCGTTTCACAGAAAACACCAAGGAACCTGTTTCTCACTCCAACCACAAAGCGTGCGCAGCACGAGTCTTGGCACAGCAGAACACATCCCTTGGCATGCCCTTTGCAGCCTCACTCCAAACGGGGCTCTCCGCTTCATCCATCCCCTGACTCCATACTAGCACCAACGGGCTGCTAAAGCGTTTCGCAGAAAACACCAACGAACCTGTTTCCCACTCCAACCACAAAGCGTGCGCAGCACGAGTCTTGGCACAGCAGAACACTTCCCTTGGCATGCCCTTTGCAGCCTCACTCCAAACGGGGCTCTCCGCTTCATCCATCCCCTGACTCCATACTAGCACCAACGGGCTGCTAAAGCGTTTCGCAGAAAACACCAAGGAACCTGTTTCTCACTCCAACCACAAAGCGTGCGCAGCATGCATCTTGGCACAGCAGAACACTTCCCTTGGCATGCCCTTTGCAGCCTCACTCCAAACGGGGCTCTCCGCTTCATCCATTCCCTGACTCCATACTAGCACCAACGGGCTGCTAAAGCGTTTCGCAGAAAACACCAAGGAACCTGTTTCTCACTCCAACCACAAAGCGTGCGCAGCATGAATCTTGGCACAGCAGAACACTTCCCATGGCATGCCCTTTGCAGCCTCACTCCAAACGGGGCTCTCCGCTTCATCCATCCCCTGACTCCATACTAGCACCAACGGGCTGCTAAAGCGTTTCGCAGAAAACACCAACGAACCTGTTTCTCACTCCAACCGCAAAGCGTGCGCAGCACGAGTCTTGGCACAGCAGAACACTTCCCTTGGCATGCCCTTTGCAGCCTCACTCCAAACGGGGCTCTCCGCTTCATCCATCCCCTGACTCCATACTAGCACCAACGGCCTGCTAAAGCGTTTCGCAGAAAACACCAACGAACCTGTTTCTCACTCCAACCACAAAGCGTGCGCAGCATGAATCTTGGCACAGCAGAACACTTCCCATGGCATGCCCTTTGCAGCCTCACTCCAAACGGGGCTCTCCGCTTCATCCATCCCCTGACTCCATACTAGCACCAACGGGCTGCTAAAGCGTTTCGCAGAAAACACCAACGAACCTGTTTCTCACTCCAACCACAAAGCGTGCGCAGCACGAGTCTTGGCACAGCAGAACACTTCCCTTGGCATGCCCTTTGCAGCCTCACTCCAAACGGGGCTCTCCGCTTCATCCATCCCCTGACTCCATACAAGCACCTACGGGCTGCTAAAGCGTTTCGCAGAAAACACCAAGGAACCTGTTTCTCACTCCAACCACAAAGCGTGCGCAGCACGAGTCTTGGCACAGCAGAACACTTCCCTTGGCATGCCCTTTGCAGCCTCACTCCAAACGGGGCTCTCCGCTTCATCCATCCCCTGACTCCATACTAGCACCAACGGGCTGCTAAAGCGTTTCGCAGAAAACACCAACGAACCTGTTTCCCACTCCAACCACAAAGCGTGCGCAGCACGAGTCTTGGCACAGCAGAACACTTCCCTTGGCATGCCCTTTGCAGCCTCACTCCAAACGGGGCTCTCCGCTTCATCCATCCCCTGACTCCATACTAGCACCAATGGGCTGCTAAAGCGTTTCGCAGAAAACACCAACGAACCTGTTTCTCACTCCAACCACAAAGCGTGCGCAGCACGAGTCTTGGCACAGCAGAACACTTCCCTTGGCATGCCCTTTGCAGCCTCACTCCAAACGGGGCTCTCCGCTTCATCCATCCCCTGACTCCATACTAGCACCAACGGGCTGCTAAAGCGTTTCGCAGAAAACACCAAGGAACCTGTTTCTCACTCCAACCACAAAGCGTGCGCAGCATGCATCTTGGCACAGCAGAACACTTCCCTTGGCATGCCCTTTGCAGCCTCACTCCAAACGGGGCTCTCCGCTTCATCCATTCCCTGACTCCATACTAGCACCAACGGGCTGCTAAAGCGTTTCGCAGAAAACACCAACGAACCTGTTTCTCACTCCAACCACAAAGCGTGCGCAGCATGAATCTTGGCACAGCAGAACACTTCCCATGGCATGCCCTTTGCAGCCTCACTCCAAACGGGGCTCTCCGCTTCATCCATCCCCTGACTCCATACTAGCACCAACGGGCTGCTAAAGCGTTTCGCAGAAAACACCAACGAACCTGTTTCTCACTCCAACCGCAAAGCGTGCGCAGCACGAGTCTTGGCACAGCAGAACACTTCCCTTGGCATGCCCTTTGCAGCCTCACTCCAAACGGGGCTCTCCGCTTCATCCATCCCCTGACTCCATACTAGCACCAACGGCCTGCTAAAGCGTTTCGCAGAAAACACCAACGAACCTGTTTCTCACTCCAACCACAAAGCGTGCGCAGCATGAATCTTGGCACAGCAGAACACTTCCCATGGCATGCCCTTTGCAGCCTCACTCCAAACGGGGCTCTCCGCTTCATCCATCCCCTGACTCCATACTAGCACCAACGGGCTGCTAAAGCGTTTCGCAGAAAACACCAACGAACCTGTTTCTCACTCCAACCACAAAGCGTGCGCAGCACGAGTCTTGGCACAGCAGAACACTTCCCTTGGCATGCCCTTTGCAGCCTCACTCCAAACGGGGCTCTCCGCTTCATCCATCCCCTGACTCCATACTAGCACCAACGGGCTGCTAAAGCGTTTCGCAGAAAACACCAACGAACCTGTTTCTCACTCCAACCACAAAGCGTGCGCAGCACGAGTCTTGGCACAGCAGAACACTTCCCTTGGCATGCCCTTTGCAGCCTCACTCCAAACGGGGCTCTCCGCTTCATCCATCCCCTGACTCCATACTAGCACCAACGGGCTGCTAAAGCGTTTCGCAGAAAACACCAAGGAACCTGTTTCTCACTCCAACCACAAAGCGTGCGCAGCACGAGTCTTGGCACAGCAGAACACTTCCCTTGGCATGCCCTTTGCAGCCTCACTCCAAACGGGGCTCTCCGCTTCATCCATCCCCTGACTCCATACTAGCACCAACGGGCTGCTAAAGCGTTTCAAAGAAAGCACCAAGGAACCTGTTTCTCACTCCAACCACAAAGCGTGCGCAGCACGAGTCTTGGCACAGCAGAACACTTCCCTTGGCATGCGCTTTGCAGCCTCACTCCAAATGGGGCTCTCCGCTTCATCCATCCCTTGACTCCATACTAGCACCAACGGGCTGCTAAAGCGTTTCGCAGAAAACACCAACGAACCTGTTTCTCACTCCAAACACAAAACGTGCGCAGCATAAATCTTGGCACAGCAGAACACTTCCTTTGGCATGCCCTTTGCAGCCTCACTCCAAACGGGGCTCTCCATCCATCCCCTGACTCCATACTAGCACCAACGGGCTGCTAAAGCGTTTCGCAGAAAACACCAACGAACCTGTTTCTCACTCCAACCACAAAGCGTGCGCAGCACGAGTCTTGGCACAGCAGAACACTTCCCTTGGCATGCCCTTTGCAGCCTCACTCCAAACGGGGCTCTCCGCTTCATCCATCCCCTGACTCCATACTAGCACCAACGGGCTGCTAAAGCGTTTCGCAGAAAACACCAAGGAACCTGTTTCTCACTCCAACCACAAAGCGTGCGCACCATGAATCTTGGCACAGCAGAACACTTCCCTTGGCATGCCCTTTGCAGCCTCACTCCAAACGGGGCTCTCCGCTTCATCCATCCCCTAACTCCATACTAGCACCAACGGGCTGCTAAAGCGTTTCGCAGAAAACACCAAGGAACCTGTTTCTCACTCCAACCACAAAGCGTGCGCAGCACGAGTCTTGGCACAGCAGAACACTTCCCTTGGCATGCCCTTTGCAGTCTCACTCCAAACGGGGCTCTCCGCTTCATCCATCCCCTGACTCCATACTAGCACCAACGGGCTGCTAAAGCGTTTCGCAGAAAACACCAACGAACCTGTTTCTCACTCCAACCACAAAGCGTGAGCAGCACGAGTCTTGGCACAGCAGAACACTTCCCTTGGCATGCGCTTTGCAGCCTCACTCCAAATGGGGCTCTCCGCTTCATCCATCCCCTGACTCCATACTAGCACCAACGGGCTGCTAAAGCGTTTCGCAGAAAACACCAAGGAACCTGTTTCTCACTCCAACCACAAAGCGTGCGCAGCATGCATCTTGGCACAGCAGAACACTTCCCTTGGCATGCCCTTTGCAGCCTCACTCCAAACGGGGCTCTCCGCTTCATCCATCCCCTGACTCCATACTAGCACCAACGGCCTGCTAAAGCGTTTCGCAGAAAACACCAAGGAACCTGTTTCTCACTCCAACCACAAAGCGTGCGCAGCACGAGTCTTGGCACAGCAGAACACTTCCCTTGGCATGCCCTTTGCAGCCTCACTCCAAACGGGGCTCTCCGCTTCATCCATCCCCTGACTCCATACTAGCACCAACGGGCTGCTAAAGCGTTTCGCAGAAAACACCAACGAACCTGTTTCTCACTCCAACCACAAAGCGTGCGCAGCATGAATCTTGGCACAGCAGAACACTTCCCTTGACATGCCCTTTGCAGCCTCACTCCAAATGGGGCTCTCCGCTTCATCCATCCCCTGACTCCATACTAGCACCAACGGGCTGCTAAAGCGTTTCGCAGAAAACACCAACGAACCTGTTTCTCACTCCAACCACAAAACGTGCGCAGCATGAATCTTGGCACAGCAGAACACTTCCCTTGGCATGCCCTTTGCAGCCTCACTCCAAACGGGGCTCTCCGCTTCATCCATCCCCTGACTCCATACTAGCACCAACGGGCTGCTAAAGCGTTTCACAGAAAACACCAAGGAACCTGTTTCTCACTCCAACCACAAAGCGTGCGCAGCACGAGTCTTGGCACAGCAGAACACTTCCCTTGGCATGCCCTTTGCAGCCTCACTCCAAACGGGGCTCTCCGCTTCATCCATCCCCTGACTCCATACTAGCACCAACGGGCTGCTAAAGCGTTTCGCAGAAAACACCAACGAACCTGTTTCTCACTCCACCCACAAAGCGTGCGCAGCATGAATCTTGGCACAGCAGAACACTTCCCTTGGCATGCCCTTTGCAGCCTCACTCCAAACGGGGCTCTCCGCTTCATCCATCCCCTGACTCCATACTAGCACCAACGGGCTGCTAAAGCGTTTCGCAGAAAACACCAAGGAACCTGTTTCTCACTCCAACCACAAAGCGTGCGCAGCACGAGTCTTGGCACAGCAGAACACTTCCCTTGGCATGCGCTTTGCAGCCTCACTCCAAATGGGGCTCTCCGCTTCATCCATCCCCTGACTCCATACTAGCACCAACGGCCTGCTAAAGCGTTTCGCAGAAAACACCAACGAACCTGTTTCTCACTCCAACCACAAAGCGTGCGCAGCATGAATCTTGGCACAGCAGAACACTTCCCATGGCATGCCCTTTGCAGCCTCACTCCAAACGGGGCTCTCCGCTTCATCCATCCCCTGACTCCATACTAGCACCAACGGGCTGCTAAAGCGTTTCGCAGAAAACACCAACGAACCTGTTTCTCACTCCAACCACAAAGCGTGCGCAGCACGAGTCTTGGCACAGCAGAACACTTCCCTTGGCATGCGCTTTGCAGCCTCACTCCAAACGGGGCTCTCCGCTTCATCCATCCCCTGACTCCATACTAGCACCAACGGGCTGCTAAAGCGTTTCGCAGAAAACACCAAGGAACCTGTTTCTCACTCCAACCACAAAGCGTGCGCAGCACGAGTCTTGGCACAGCAGAACACTTCCCTTGGCATGCCCTTTGCAGCCTCACTCCAAACAGGGCTCTCCGCTTCATCCATCCCCTGACTCCATACTAGCACCAACGGGCTGCTAAAGCGTTTCGCAGAAAACACCAAGGAACCTGTTTCTCCCTCCAACCACAAAGCGTGCGCAGCACGAGTCTTGGCACAGCAGAACACTTCCCTTGGCATGCCCTTTGCAGCCTCACTCCAAACGGGGCTCTCCGCTTCATCCATCCCCTGACTCCATACTAGCACCAACGGGCTGCTAAAGCGTTTCGCAGAAAACACCAAGGAACCTGTTTCTCACTCCAACCACAAAGCGTGCGCAGCATAAATCTTGGCACAGCAGAACACTTCCCTTGGCATGCCCTTTGCAGCCTCACTCCAAACGGGGCTCTCCGCTTCATCCATCCCCTGACTCCATACTAGGCACCAACGGGCTGCTAAAGCGTTTCGCAGAAAACACCAAGGAACCTGTTTCTCACTCCAACCACAAAGCGTGCGCAGCATGAATCTTGGCACAGCAGAACACTTCCCTTGGCATGCCCTTTGCAGCCTCACTCCAAACGGGGCTCTCCGCTTCATCCATCCCCTGACTCCATACTAGCACCAACGGGCTGCTAAAGCGTTTCGCAGAAAACACCAAGGAACCTGTTTCTCACTCCAACCACAAAGCGTGCGCAGCACGAGTCTTGGCACAGCAGAACACTTCCCTTGGCATGCCCTTTGCAGCCTCACTCCAAACGGGGCTCTCCGCTTCATCCATCCCCTGACTCCATACTAGCACCAACGGCCTGCTAAAGCGTTTCGCAGAAAACACCAAGGAACCTGTTTCTCACTCCAACCACAAAGCGTGCGCAGTAGGAGTCTTGGCACAGCAGAACACTTCCCTTGGCATGCCCTTTGCAGCCTCACTCCAAACGGGGCTCTCCGCTTCATCCATCCCCTGACTCCATACTAGCACCAACGGGCTGCTAAAGCGTTTCGCAGAAAACATCAACGAACCTGTTTCTCACTCCACCCACAAAGCGTGCGCAGCATGAATCTTGGCACAGCAGAACACTTCCCTTGGCATGCCCTTTGCAGCCTCACTCCAAACGGGGCTCTCCGCTTCATCCATCCCCTGACTCCATACTAGCACCAACGGGCTGCTAAAGCGTTTCGCAGAAAACACCAACGAACCTGTTTCCCACTCCAACCACAAAGCGTGCGCAGCACGAGTCTTGGCACAGCAGAACACTTCCCTTGGCATGCCCTTTGCAGCCTCACTCCAAACGGGGCTCTCCGCTTCATCCATCCCCTGACTCCATACTAGCACCAATGGGCTGCTAAAGCGTTTCGCAGAAAACACCAAGGAACCTGTTTCTCACTCCAACCACAAAGCGTGCGCAGCATGCATCTTGGCACAGCAGAACACTTCCCTTGGCATGCCCTTTGCAGCCTCACTCCAAACGGGGCTCTCCGCTTCATCCATCCCCTGACTCCATACTAGCACCAACGGGCTGCTAAAGCGTTTC
This sequence comes from Tinamus guttatus, assembly GCF_059628265.1. Lineage (NCBI taxonomy): Eukaryota > Metazoa > Chordata > Aves > Tinamiformes > Tinamidae > Tinamus > Tinamus guttatus. Next base: position 66,832 of record NW_028289181.1, read on the forward strand.
GCAGAAAACACCAACGAACCTGTTTCTCACTCCAACCACAAAGCGTGCGCAGCACGAGTCTTGGCACAGCAGAACACTTCCCTTGGCATGCCCTTTGCAGCCTCACTCCAAATGGGGCTCTCCGCTTCATCCATCCCCTGACTCCATACTAGCACCAACGGGCTGCTAAAGCGTTTCGCAGAAAACACCAAGGAACCTGTTTCTCACTCCAAACACAAAGCGTGCGCAGCACGAGTCTTGGCACAGCAGAACACTTCCCTTGGCATGCCCTTTGCAGCCTCACTCCAAACGGGGCTCTCCGCTTCATCCATCCCCTGACTCCATACTAGCACCAACGGGCTGCTAAAGCGTTTCGCAGAAAACACCAAGGAACCTGTTTCTCACTCCACCCACAAAGCGTGCGCAGCATGAATCTTGGCACAGCAGAACACTTCCCTTGGCATGCCCTTTGCAGCCTCACTCCAAACGGGGCTCTCCGCTTCATCCATCCCCTGACTCCATACTAGCACCAACGGGCTGCTAAAGCATTTCGCAGAAAACACCAAGGAACCTGTTTCTCACTCCAACCACAAAGCGTGCGCAGCACGAGTCTTGGCACAGCAGAACACTTCCCTTGGCATGCCCTTTGCAGCCTCACTCCAAACAGGGCTCTCCGCTTCATCCATCCCCTGACTCCATACTAGCACCAACGGGCTGCTAAAGCGTTTCGCAGAAAACACCAAGGAACCTGTTTCTCACTCCAACCACAAAGCGTGCGCAGCACGAGTCTTGGCACAGCAGAACACTTCCCTTGGCATGCCCTTTGCAGCCTCACTCCAAACGGGGCTCTCCGCTTCATCCATCCCCTGACTCCATACTAGCACCAACGGGCTGCTAAAGCGTTTCGCAGAAAACACCAAGGAACCTGTTTCTCACTCCAACCACAAAGCGTGCGCAGCATAAATCTTGGCACAGCAGAACACTTCCCTTGGCATGCCCTTTGCAGCCTCACTCCAAACGGGGCTCTCCGCTTCATCCATCCCCTGACTCCATACTAGCACCAACGGGCTGCTAAAGCGTTTCGCAGAAAACACCAACGAACCTGTTTCTCACTCCAACCACAAAGTGTGCGCAGCACGAGTCTTGGCACAGCAGAACACTTTCCCTGGCATGCCCTTTGCAGCCTCACTCCAAACGGGGCTCTCCGCTTCATCCATCCCCTAACTCCATACTAGCACCAACGGGCTGCTAAAGCGTTTCGCAGAAAACACCGAGGAACCTGTTTCTCACTCCAACCACAAAGTGTGCGCAGCATGAATCTTGGCACAGCAGAACACTTCCCTTGGCATGCCCTTTGCAGCCTCACTCCAAACGGGGCTCTCCGCTTCATCCATCCCCTGACTCCATACTAGCACCTACGGGCTGCTAAAGCGTTTCGCAGAAAACACCAAGGAACCTGTTTCTCACTCCAACCACAAAGCGTGCGCAGCATGAATCTTGGCACAGCAGAACACTTCCCATGGCATGCCCTTTGCAGCCTCACTCCAAACGGGGCTCTCCGCTTCATCCATCCCCTGACTCCATACTAGCACCAACGGGCTGCTAAAGCGTTTCGCAGAAAACACCAAGGAACCTGTTTCTCACTCCAACCACAAAGCGTGCGCAGCACGAGTCTTGGCACAGCAGAACACTTCCCTTGGCATGCCCTTTGCAGCCTCACTCCAAACGGGGCTCTCCGCTTCATCCATCCCCTGACTCCATACTAGCACCAACGGCCTGCTAAAGCGTTTCGCAGAAAACACCAAGGAACCTGTTTCTCACTCCAACCACAAAGCGTGCGCAGCACGAGTCTTGGCACAGCAGAACACTTCCCTTGGCATGCCCTTTGCAGCCTCACTCCAAACGGGGCTCTCCGCTTCATCCATCCCCTGACTCCATACTAGCACCAACGGGCTGCTAAAGCGTTTCGCAGAAAACATCAACGAACCTGTTTCTCACTCCACCCACAAAGCGTGCGCAGCATGAATCTTGGCACAGCAGAACACTTCCCTTGGCATGCCCTTTGCAGCCTCACTCCAAACGGGGCTCTCCGCTTCATCCATCCCCTGACTCCATACTAGCACCAACGGGCTGCTAAAGCGTTTCGCAGAAAACACCAACGAACCTGTTTCCCACTCCAACCACAAAGCGTGCGCAGCACGAGTCTTGGCACAGCAGAACACTTCCCTTGGCATGCCCTTTGCAGCCTCACTCCAAACGGGGCTCTCCGCTTCATCCATCCCCTGACTCCATACTAGCACCAATGGGCTGCTAAAGCGTTTCGCAGAAAACACCAAGGAACCTGTTTCTCACTCCAACCACAAAGCGTGCGCAGCATGCATCTTGGCACAGCAGAACACTTCCCTTGGCATGCCCTTTGCAGCCTCACTCCAAACGGGGCTCTCCGCTTCATCCATCCCCTGACTCCATACTAGCACCAACGGGCTGCTAAAGCGTTTCGCAGAAAACACCAACGAACCTGTTTCTCACTCCAACCACAAAGCGTGCGCAGCACGAGTCTTGGCACAGCAGAACACTTCCCTTGGCATGCCCTTTGCAGCCTCACTCCAAATGGGGCTCTCCGCTTCATCCATCCCCTGACTCCATACTAGCACCAACGGGCTGCTAAAGCGTTTCGCAGAAAACACCAAGGAACCTGTTTCTCACTCCAAACACAAAGCGTGCGCAGCACGAGTCTTGGCACAGCAGAACACTTCCCTTGGCATGCCCTTTGCAGCCTCACTCCAAACGGGGCTCTCCGCTTCATCCATCCCCTGACTCCATACTAGCACCAACGGGCTGCTAAAGCGTTTCGCAGAAAACACCAAGGAACCTGTTTCTCACTCCACCCACAAAGCGTGCGCAGCATGAATCTTGGCACAGCAGAACACTTCCCTTGGCATGCCCTTTGCAGCCTCACTCCAAACGGGGCTCTCCGCTTCATCCATCCCCTGACTCCATACTAGCACCAACGGGCTGCTAAAGCATTTCGCAGAAAACACCAAGGAACCTGTTTCTCACTCCAACCACAAAGCGTGCGCAGCACGAGTCTTGGCACAGCAGAACACTTCCCTTGGCATGCCCTTTGCAGCCTCACTCCAAACAGGGCTCTCCGCTTCATCCATCCCCTGACTCCATACTAGCACCAACGGGCTGCTAAAGCGTTTCGCAGAAAACACCAAGGAACCTGTTTCTCACTCCAACCACAAAGCGTGCGCAGCACGAGTCTTGGCACAGCAGAACACTTCCCTTGGCATGCCCTTTGCAGCCTCACTCCAAACGGGGCTCTCCGCTTCATCCATCCCCTGACTCCATACTAGCACCAACGGGCTGCTAAAGCGTTTCGCAGAAAACACCAAGGAACCTGTTTCTCACTCCAACCACAAAGCGTGCGCAGCACGAGTCTTGGCACAGCAGAACACTTCCCTTGGCATGCCCTTTGCAGCCTCACTCCAAACAGGGCTCTCCGCTTCATCCATCCCCTGACTCCATACTAGCACCAACGGGCTGCTAAAGCGTTTCGCAGAAAACACCAAGGAACCTGTTTCTCACTCCACCCACAAAGCGTGCGCAGCATGAATCTTGGCACAGCAGAACACTTCCCTTGGCATGCCCTTTGCAGCCTCACTCCAAACGGGGCTCTCCGCTTCATCCATCCCCTGACTCCATACTAGCACCAACGGGCTGCTAAAGCATTTCGCAGAAAACACCAAGGAACCTGTTTCTCACTCCAACCACAAAGCGTGCGCAGCACGAGTCTTGGCACAGCAGAACACTTCCCTTGGCATGCCCTTTGCAGCCTCACTCCAAACAGGGCTCTCCGCTTCATCCATCCCCTGACTCCATACTAGCACCAACGGGCTGCTAAAGCGTTTCGCAGAAAACACCAAGGAACCTGTTTCTCACTCCAACCACAAAGCGTGCGCAGCACGAGTCTTGGCACAGCAGAACACTTCCCTTGGCATGCCCTTTGCAGCCTCACTCCAAACGGGGCTCTCCGCTTCATCCATCCCCTGACTCCATACTAGCACCAACGGGCTGCTAAAGCGTTTCGCAGAAAACACCAAGGAACCTGTTTCTCACTCCAACCACAAAGCGTGCGCAGCATAAATCTTGGCACAGCAGAACACTTCCCTTGGCATGCCCTTTGCAGCCTCACTCCAAACGGGGCTCTCCGCTTCATCCATCCCCTGACTCCATACTAGCACCAACGGGCTGCTAAAGCGTTTCGCAGAAAACACCAACGAACCTGTTTCTCACTCCAACCACAAAGTGTGCGCAGCACGAGTCTTGGCACAGCAGAACACTTTCCCTGGCATGCCCTTTGCAGCCTCACTCCAAACGGGGCTCTCCGCTTCATCCATCCCCTAACTCCATACTAGCACCAACGGGCTGCTAAAGCGTTTCGCAGAAAACACCGAGGAACCTGTTTCTCACTCCAACCACAAAGTGTGCGCAGCAGGAATCTTGGCACAGCAGAACACTTCCCTTGGCATGCCCTTTGCAGCCTCACTCCAAACGGGGCTCTCCGCTTCATCCATCCCCTGACTCCATACTAGCACCTACGGGCTGCTAAAGCGTTTCGCAGAAAACACCAAGGAACCTGTTTCTCACTCCAACCACAAAGCGTGCGCAGCATGAATCTTGGCACAGCAGAACACTTCCCATGGCATGCCCTTTGCAGCCTCACTCCAAACGGGGCTCTCCGCTTCATCCATCCCCTGACTCCATACTAGCACCAACGGGCTGCTAAAGCGTTTCGCAGAAAACACCAACGAACCTGTTTCTCACTCCAACCACAAAGCGTGCGCAGCACGAGTCTTGGCACAGCAGAACACTTCCCCTGGCATGCCCTTTGCAGCCTCACTCCAAACGGGGCTCTCCGCTTCATCCATCCCCTAACTCCATACTAGCACCAACGGGCTGCTAAAGCGTTTCGCAGAAAACACCAAGGAACCTGTTTCTCACTCCAACCACAAAGCGTGCGCAGCACGAGTCTTGGCACAGCAGAACACTTCCCTTGGCATGCCCTTTGCAGCCTCACTCCAAACGGGGCTCTCCGCTTCATCCATCCCCTGACTCCATACTAGCACCAACGGGCTGCTAAAGCGTTTCGCAGAAAACACCAATGAACCTGTTTCTCACTCCAACCAGAAAGTGTGCGCAGCATGAATCTTGGCACAGCAGAACACTTCCCTTGGCATGCCCTTTGCAGCCTCACTCCAAACGGGGCTCTCCGCTTCATCCATCCCCTGACTCCATACTAGCACCAACGGGCTGCTAAAGCGTTTCGCAGAAAACACCAAGGAACCTGTTTCTCACTCCAACCACAAAGCGTGCGCAGCACGAGTCTTGGCACAGCAGAACACTTCCCCTGGCATGCCCTTTGCAACCTCACTCCAAACGGGGCTCTCCGCTTCATCCATCCCCTAACTCCATACTAGCACCAACGGGCTGCTAAAGCGTTTCGCAGAAAACACCAAGGAACCTGTTTCTCACTCCAACCACAAAGCGTGCGCAGCACGAGTCTTGGCACAGCAGAACACTTCCCTTGGCATGCCCTTTGCAGCCTCACTCCAAACGGGGCTCTCCGCTTCATCCATCCCCTGACTCCATACTAGCACCAACGGGCTGCTAAAGCGTTTCGCAGAAAACACCAACGAACCTGTTTCTCACTCCAACCACAAAGTGTGCGCAGCAGGAATCTTGGCACAGCAGAACACTTCCCTTGGCATGCCCTTTGCAGCCTCACTCCAAACGGGGCTCTCCGCTTCATCCATCCCCTGACTCCATACTAGCACCAACGGGCTGCTAAAGCGTTTCGCAGAAAACACCAAGGAACCTGTTTCTCACTCCAACCACAAAGCGTGCGCAGCATGAATCTTGGCACAGCAGAACACTTCCCATGGCATGCCCTTTGCAGCCTCACTCCAAACGGGGCTCTCCGCTTCATCCATCCCCTGACTCCATACTAGCACCAACGGGCTGCTAAAGCGTTTCGCAGAAAACACCAACGAACCTGTTTCTCACTCCAACCACAAAGCGTGCGCAGCACGAGTCTTGGCACAGCAGAACACTTCCCCTGGCATGCCCTTTGCAGCCTCACTCCAAACGGGGCTCTCCGCTTCATCCATCCCCTGACTCCATACTAGCACCAACGGGCTGCTAAAGCGTTTCGCAGAAAACACCAAGGAACCTGTTTCTCACTCCAACCACAAAGCGTGCGCAGCACGAGTCTTGGCACAGCAGAACACTTCCCTTGGCATGCCCTTTGCAGCCTCACTCCAAACGGGGCTCTCCGCTTCATCCATCCCCTGACTCCATACTAGCACCAACGGGCTGCTAAAGCGTTTCGCAGAAAACACCAATGAACCTGTTTCTCACTCCAACCAGAAAGTGTGCGCAGCATGAATCTTGGCACAGCAGAACACTTCCCTTGGCATGCCCTTTGCAGCCTCACTCCAAACGGGGCTCTCCGCTTCATCCATCCCCTGACTCCATACTAGCACCAACGGGCTGCTAAAGCGTTTCGCAGAAAACACCAAGGAACCTGTTTCTCACTCTAACCACAAAGCGTGCGCAGCATGAATCTTGGCACAGCAGAACACTTCCCATGGCATGCCCTTTGCAGCCTCACTCCAAACGGGGCTCTCCGCTTCATCCATCCCCTGACTCCATACTAGCACCAACGGGCTGCTAAAGCGTTTCGCAGAAAACACCAACGAACCTGTTTCTCACTCCAACCACAAAACGTGCGCAGCATGAATCTTGGCACAGCAGAACACTTCCCTTGGCATGCCCTTTGCAGCCTCACTCCAAACGGGGCTCTCCGCTTCATCCATCCCCTGACTCCATACTAGCACCAACGGGCTGCTAAAGCGTTTCGCAGAAAACACCAACGAACCTGTTTCTCACTCCAACCACAAAGCGTGCGCAGCACGAATCTTGGCACAGCAGAACACTTCCCTTGGCATGCCCTTTGCAGCCTCACTCCAAACGGGGCTCTCCGCTTCATCCATCCCCTGACTCCATACTAGCACCAACGGGCTGCTAAAGCGTTTCGCAGAAAACACCAAGGAACCTGTTTCTCACTCCAACCACAAAGCGTGCGCAGCATGAATCTTGGCACAGCAGAACACTTCCCTTGGCATGCCCTTTGCAGCCTCACTCCAAACGGGGCTCTCCACTTCATCCATCCCCTGACTCCATCCTAGCACCAACGGGCTGCTAAAGCGTTTCGCAGAAAACACCAAGGAACCTGTTTCTCATTCCAACCACAAAGCGTGCGCAGCATGAATCTTGGCACAGCAGAACACTTCCCTTGGCATGCCCTTTGCAGTCTCACTCCAAACGGGGCTCTCCGCTTCATCCATCCCCTGACTCCATACTAGCACCAACGGGCTGCTAAAGCGTTTCGCAGAAAACACCAAGGAACCTGTTTCTCACTCCAACCAGAAAGTGTGCGCAGCATGAATCTTGGCACAGCAGAACACTTCCCTTGGCATGCCCTTTGCAGCCTCACTCCAAACGGGGCTCTCCGCTTCATCCATCCCCTGACTCCATACTAGCACCAACGGGCTGCTAAAGCGTTTCGCAGAAAACACCAACGAACCTGTTTCTCACTCCAACCACAAAGCGTGCGCAGCACGAGTCTTGGCACAGCAGAACACTTCCCCTGGCATGCCCTTTGCAGCCTCACTCCAAACGGGGCTCTCCGCTTCATCCATCCCCTAACTCCATACTAGCACCAACGGGCTACTAAAGCGTTTCGCAGAAAACACCAAGGAACCTGTTTCTCACTCCAACCACAAAGCGTGCGCAGCACGAGTCTTGGCACAGCAGAACACTTCCCTTGGCATGCCCTTTGCAGCCTCACTCCAAACGGGGCTCTCCGCTTCATCCATCCCCTGACTCCATACTAGCACCAACGGGCTGCTAAAGCGTTTCGCAGAAAACACCAATGAACCTGTTTCTCACTCCAACCAGAAAGTGTGCGCAGCATGAATCTTGGCACAGCAGAACACTTCCCATGGCATGCCCTTTGCAGCCTCACTCCAAACGGGGCTCTCCGCTTCATCCATCCCCTGACTCCATACTAGCACCAACGGGCTGCTAAAGCGTTTCGCAGAAAACACCAACGAACCTGTTTCTCACTCCAACCACAAAACGTGCGCAGCATGAATCTTGGCACAGCAGAACACTTCCCTTGGCATGCCCTTTGCAGCCTCACTCCAAACGGGGCTCTCCGCTTCATCCATCCCCTGACTCCATACTAGCACCAACGGGCTGCTAAAGCGTTTCGCAGAAAACACCAACGAACCTGTTTCTCACTCCAACCACAAAGTGCGCGCAGCACGAATCTTGGCACAGCAGAACACTTCCCTTGGCATGCCCTTTGCAGCCTCACTCCAAACGGGGCTCTCCGCTTCATCCATCCCCTGACTCCATACTAGCACCAACGGGCTGCTAAAGCGTTTCGCAGAAAACACCAAGGAACCTGTTTCTCACTCCAACCACAAAGCGTGCGCAGCATGAATCTTGGCACAGCAGAACACTTCCCTTGGCATGCCCTTTGCAGCCTCACTCCAAACGGGGCTCTCCACTTCATCCATCCCCTGACTCCATCCTAGCACCAACGGGCTGCTAAAGCGTTTCGCAGAAAACACCAAGGAACCTGTTTCTCATTCCAACCACAAAGCGTGCGCAGCATGAATCTTGGCACAGCAGAACACTTCCCTTGGCATGCCCTTTGCAGTCTCACTCCAAACGGGGCTCTCCGCTTCATTCATCCCCTGACTCCATACTAGCACCAACGGGCTGCTAAAGCGTTTCGCAGAAAACACCAAGGAACCTGTTTCTCACTCCAACCAGAAAGTGTGCGCAGCATGAATCTTGGCACAGCAGAACACTTCCCTTGGCATGCCCTTTGCAGCCTCACTCCAAACGGGGCTCTCCGCTTCATCCATCCCCTGACTCCATACTAGCACCAACGGGCTGCTAAAGCGTTTCGCAGAAAACACCAACGAACCTGTTTCTCACTCCAACCACAAAGCGTGCGCAGCACGAGTCTTGGCACAGCAGAACACTTCCCCCTGGCATGCCCTTTGCAGCTCACTCCAAACGGGGCTCTCCGCTTCATCCATCCCCTAACTCCATACTAGCACCAACGGGCTGCTAAAGCGTTTCGCAGAAAACACCAAGGAACCTGTTCTCACTCCAACCACAAAGCGTGCGCAGCACGAGTCTTGGCACAGCAGAACACTTCCCTGGCATGCCCTTTGCAGCCTCACTCCAAACGGGGCTCTCCGCTTCATCCATCCCCTGACTCCATACTAGCACCAACGGGCTGCTAAAGCGTTTCGCAGAAAACACCAATGAACCTGTTTCTCACTCCAACCAGAAAGTGTGCGCAGCATGAATCTTGGCACAGCAGAACACTTCCCTTGGCATGCCCTTTGCAGCCTCACTCCAAACGGGGCTCTCCGCTTCATCCATCCCCTGACTCCATACTAGCACCAACGGGCTGCTAAAGCGTTTCGCAGAAAACACCAAGGAACCTGTTTCTCACTCCACCACCCACAAAGCGTGCGCAGCATGAATCTTGGCACAGCAGAACACTTCCCTTGGCATGCCCTTTGCAGCCTCACTCCAAACGGGGCTCTCCGCTTCATCCATCCCCTGACTCCATACTAGCACCAACGGCTGCTAAAGCATTTCGCAGAAAACACCAAGGAACCTGTTTCTCACTCCAACCACAAAGCGTGCGCAGCACGAGTCTTGGCACAGCAGAACACTTCCCTTGGCATGCCCTTTGCAGCCTCACTCCAAACAGGGCTCTCCGCTTCATCCATCCCCTGACTCCCATACTAGCACCAACGGGCTGCTAAAGCGTTTCGCAGAAAACACCAAGGAACCTGTTTCTCACTCCAACCACAAAGCGTGCGCAGCACGAGTCTTGGCACAGCAGAACACTTCCCTTGGCATGCCCTTTGCAGCCTCACTCCAAACGGGGCTCTCCGCTTCATCATCCCCTGACTCCATACTAGCACCAACGGGCTGCTAAAGCGTTTCGCAGAAAACACCAAGGAACCTGTTTCTCACTCCAACCACAAAACGTGCGCAGCATGAATCTTGGCACAGCAGAACACTTCCCTTGGCATGCCCTTTGCAGCCTCACTCCAAACGGGGCTCTCCGCTTCATCCATCCCCTGACCTCATACTAGCACCAACGGGCTGCTAAAGCGTTTCGCAGAAAACACCAAGGAACCTGTTTCTCACTCCAACCACAAAGCGTGCGCAGCACGAGTCTTGGCACAGCAGAACACTTCCCTTGGCATGCCTTTGCAGCCTCACTCCAAACGGGGCTCTCCGCTTCATCCATCCCCTGACTCCATACTAGCACCAACGGGCTGCCTAAAGCGTTTCGCAGAAAACACCAATGAACCTGTTTCTCACTCCAACCAGAAAGTGTGCGCAGCATGAATCTTGGCACAGCAGAACACTTCCCATGGCATGCCCTTTGCAGCCTCACTCCAAACGGGGCTCTCCGCTTCATCCATCCCCTGACTCCATACTAGCACCAACGGGCTGCTAAAGCGTTTCGCAGAAAACACCAACGAACCTGTTTCTCACTCCAACCACAAAACGTGCGCAGCATGAATCTTGGCACAGCAGAACACTTCCCTTGGCATGCCCTTTGCAGCCTCACTCCAAACGGGGCTCTCCGCTTCATCCATCCCCTGACTCCATACTAGCACCAACGGGCTGCTAAAGCGTTTCGCAGAAAACACCAACGAACCTGTTTCTCACTCCAACACAAAGTGCGCGCAGCACGAATCTTGGCACAGCAGAACACTTCCCTTGGCATGCCCTTTGCAGCCTCACTCCAAACGGGGCTCTCCGCTTCATCCATCCCCTGACTCCATACTAGCACCAACGGGCTGCTAAAGCGTTTCGCAGAAAACACAAGGAACCTGTTTCTCACTCCAACCACAAAGCGTGCGCAGCATGAATCTTGGCACAGCAGAACACTTCCCTTGGCATGCCCTTTGCAGCCTCACTCCAAACGGGGCTCTCCACTTCATCCATCCCCTGACTCCATACTAGCACCAACGGGCTGCTAAAGCGTTTCGCAGAAAACACCAAGGAACCTGTTTCTCATTCCAACCACAAAGCGTGCGCAGCATGAATCTTGGCACAGCAGAACACTTCCCTTGGCATGCCCTTTGCAGTCTCACTCCAAACGGGGCTCTCCGCTTCATCCATCCCCTGACTCCATACTAGCACCAACGGGCTGCTAAAGCGTTTCGCAGAAAACACCAAGGAACCTGTTTCTCACTCCAACCAGAAAGTGTGCGCAGCATGAATCTTGGCACAGCAGAACACTTCCCTTGGCATGCCCTTTGCAGCCTCACTCCAAACGGGGCTCTCCGCTTCATCCATCCCCTGACTCCATACTAGCACCAACGGGCTGCTAAAGCGTTTCGCAGAAAACACCAACGAACCTGTTCTCACTCCAACCACAAAGCGTGCGCAGCACGAGTCTTGGCACAGCAGAACACTTCCCCTGGCATGCCCTTTGCAGCCTCACTCCAAACGGGGCTCTCCGCTTCATCCATCCCCTAACTCCATACTAGCACCAACGGGCTGCTAAAGCGTTTCGCAGAAAACACCAAGGAACCTGTTTCTCACTCCAACCACAAAGCGTGCGCAGCACGAGTCTTGGCACAGCAGAACACTTCCCTTGGCATGCCCTTTGCAGCCTCACTCCAAACGGGGCTCTCCGCTTCATCCATCCCCTGACTCCATACTAGCACCAACGGGCTGCTAAAGCGTTTCGCAGAAAACACCAATGAACCTGTTTCTCACTCCAACCAGAAAGTGTGCGCAGCATGAATCTTGGCACAGCAGAACACTTCCCTTGGCATGCCCTTTGCAGCCTCACTCCAAACGGGGCTCTCCGCTTCATCCATCCCCTGACTCCATACTAGCACCAACGGGCTGCTAAAGCGTTTCGCAGAAAACACCAAGGAACCTGTTTCTCACTCCACCCACAAAGCGTGCGCAGCATGAATCTTGGCACAGCAGAACACTTCCCTTGGCATGCCCTTTGCAGCCTCACTCCAAACGGGGCTCTCCGCTTCATCCATCCCCTGACTCCATACTAGCACCAACGGGCTGCTAAAGCATTTCGCAGAAAACACCAAGGAACCTGTTTCTCACTCCAACCACAAAGCGTGCGCAGCACGAGTCTTGGCACAGCAGAACACTTCCCTTGGCATGCCCTTTGCAGCCTCACTCCAAACAGGGCTCTCCGCTTCATCCATCCCCTGACTCCATACTAGCACCAACGGGCTGCTAAAGCGTTTCGCAGAAAACACCAAGGAACCTGTTTCTCACTCCAACCACAAAGCGTGCGCAGCACGAGTCTTGGCACAGCAGAACACTTCCCTTGGCATGCCCTTTGCAGCCTCACTCCAAACGGGGCTCTCCGCTTCATCCATCCCCTGACTCCATACTAGCACCAACGGGCTGCTAAAGCGTTTCGCAGAAAACACCAAGGAACCTGTTTCTCACTCCAACCACAAAGCGTGCGCAGCACGAGTCTTGGCACAGCAGAACACTTCCCTTGGCATGCCCTTTGCAGCCTCACTCCAAACAGGGCTCTCCGCTTCATCCATCCCCTGACTCCATACTAGCACCAACGGGCTGCTAAAGCGTTTCGCAGAAAACACCAAGGAACCTGTTTCTCACTCCACCCACAAAGCGTGCGCAGCATGAATCTTGGCACAGCAGAACACTTCCCTTGGCATGCCCTTTGCAGCCTCACTCCAAACGGGGCTCTCCGCTTCATCCATCCCCTGACTCCATACTAGCACCAACGGGCTGCTAAAGCGTTTCGCAGAAAACACCAACGAACCTGTTTCTCACTCCAACCACAAAGCGTGCGCAGCACGAGTCTTGGCACAGCAGAACACTTCCCTTGGCATGCCCTTTGCAGCCTCACTCCAAACAGGGCTCTCCGCTTCATCCATCCCCTGACTCCATACTAGCACCAACGGGCTGCTAAAGCGTTTCGCAGAAAACACCAAGGAACCTGTTTCTCACTCCAACCACAAAGCGTGCGCAGCACGAGTCTTGGCACAGCAGAACACTTCCCTTGGCATGCCCTTTGCAGCCTCACTCCAAACGGGGCTCTCCGCTTCATCCATCCCCTGACTCCATACTAGCACCAACGGGCTGCTAAAGCGTTTCGCAGAAAACACCAACGAACCTGTTTCTCACTCCAACCACAAAGCGTGCGCAGCATAAATCTTGGCACAGCAGAACACTTCCCTTGGCATGCCCTTTGCAGCCTCACTCCAAACGGGGCTCTCCGCTTCATCCATCCCCTGACTCCATACTAGCACCAACGGGCTGCTAAAGCGTTTCGCAGAAAACACCAACGAACCTGTTTCTCACTCCAACCACAAAGCGTGCGCAGCACGAGTCTTGGCACAGCAGAACACTTTCCCTGGCATGCCCTTTGCAGCCTCACTCCAAACGGGGCTCTCCGCTTCATCCATCCCCTAACTCCATACTAGCACCAACGGGCTGCTAAAGCGTTTCGCAGAAAACACCGAGGAACCTGTTTCTCACTCCAACCACAAAGTGTGCGCAGCAGGAATCTTGGCACAGCAGAACACTTCCCTTGGCATGCCCTTTGCAGCCTCACTCCAAACGGGGCTCTCCGCTTCATCCATCCCCTGACTCCATACTAGCACCTACGGGCTGCTAAAGCGTTTCGCAGAAAACACCAAGGAACCTGTTTCTCACTCCAACCACAAAGCGTGCGCAGCATGAATCTTGGCACAGCAGAACACTTCCCATGGCATGCCCTTTGCAGCCTCACTCCAAACGGGGCTCTCCGCTTCATCCATCCCCTGACTCCATACTAGCACCAACGGGCTGCTAAAGCGTTTCGCAGAAAACACCAACGAACCTGTTTCTCACTCCAACCACAAAGCGTGCGCAGCACGAATCTTGGCACAGCAGAACACTTCCCCTGGCATGCCCTTTGCAGCCTCACTCCAAACGGGGCTCTCCGCTTCATCCATCCCCTGACTCCATACTAGCACCAACGGGCTGCTAAAGCGTTTCGCAGAAAACACCAACGAACCTGTTTCTCACTCCAACCACAAAGTGCGCGCAGCACGAATCTTGGCACAGCAGAACACTTCCCTTGGCATGCCCTTTGCAGCCTCACTCCAAACGGGGCTCTCCGCTTCATCCATCCCCTGACTCCATACTAGCACCAACGGGCTGCTAAAGCGTTTCGCAGAAAACACCAAGGAACCTGTTTCTCACTCCAACCACAAAGCGTGCGCAGCATGAATCTTGGCACAGCAGAACACTTCCCTTGGCATGCCCTTTGCAGCCTCACTCCAAACGGGGCTCTCCACTTCATCCATCCCCTGACTCCATCCTAGCACCAACGGGCTGCTAAAGCGTTTCGCAGAAAACACCAAGGAACCTGTTTCTCATTCCAACCACAAAGCGTGCGCAGCATGAATCTTGGCACAGCAGAACACTTCCCTTGGCATGCCCTTTGCAGTCTCACTCCAAACGGGGCTCTCCGCTTCATTCATCCCCTGACTCCATACTAGCACCAACGGGCTGCTAAAGCGTTTCGCAGAAAACACCAAGGAACCTGTTTCTCACTCCAACCAGAAAGTGTGCGCAGCATGAATCTTGGCACAGCAGAACACTTCCCTTGGCATGCCCTTTGCAGCCTCACTCCAAACGGGGCTCTCCGCTTCATCCATCCCCTGACTCCATACTAGCACCAACGGGCTGCTAAAGCGTTTCGCAGAAAACACCAACGAACCTGTTTCTCACTCCAACCACAAAGCGTGCGCAGCACGAGTCTTGGCACAGCAGAACACTTCCCCTGGCATGCCCTTTGCAGCCTCACTCCAAACGGGGCTCTCCGCTTCATCCATCCCCTAACTCCATACTAGCACCAACGGGCTGCTAAAGCGTTTCGCAGAAAACACCAAGGAACCTGTTTCTCACTCCAACCACAAAGCGTGCGCAGCACGAGTCTTGGCACAGCAGAACACTTCCCTTGGCATGCCCTTTGCAGCCTCACTCCAAACGGGGCTCTCCGCTTCATCCATCCCCTGACTCCATACTAGCACCAACGGGCTGCTAAAGCGTTTCGCAGAAAACACCAATGAACCTGTTTCTCACTCCAACCAGAAAGTGTGCGCAGCATGAATCTTGGCACAGCAGAACACTTCCCTTGGCATGCCCTTTGCAGCCTCACTCCAAACGGGGCTCTCCGCTTCATCCATCCCCTGACTCCATACTAGCACCAACGGGCTGCTAAAGCGTTTCGCAGAAAACACCAAGGAACCTGTTTCTCACTCCACCCACAAAGCGTGCGCAGCATGAATCTTGGCACAGCAGAACACTTCCCTTGGCATGCCCTTTGCAGCCTCACTCCAAACGGGGCTCTCCGCTTCATCCATCCCCTGACTCCATACTAGCACCAACGGGCTGCTAAAGCATTTCGCAGAAAACACCAAGGAACCTGTTTCTCACTCCAACCACAAAGCGTGCGCAGCACGAGTCTTGGCACAGCAGAACACTTCCCTTGGCATGCCCTTTGCAGCCTCACTCCAAACAGGGCTCTCCGCTTCATCCATCCCCTGACTCCATACTAGCACCAACGGGCTGCTAAAGCGTTTCGCAGAAAACACCAAGGAACCTGTTTCTCACTCCAACCACAAAGCGTGCGCAGCACGAGTCTTGGCACAGCAGAACACTTCCCTTGGCATGCCCTTTGCAGCCTCACTCCAAACGGGGCTCTCCGCTTCATCCATCCCCTGACTCCATACTAGCACCAACGGGCTGCTAAAGCGTTTCGCAGAAAACACCAAGGAACCTGTTTCTCACTCCAACCACAAAACGTGCGCAGCATGAATCTTGGCACAGCAGAACACTTCCCTTGGCATGCCCTTTGCAGCCTCACTCCAAACGGGGCTCTCCGCTTCATCCATCCCCTGACTCCATACTAGCACCAACGGGCTGCTAAAGCGTTTCGCAGAAAACACCAAGGAACCTGTTTCTCACTCCAACCACAAAGCGTGCGCAGCACGAGTCTTGGCACAGCAGAACACTTCCCTTGGCATGCCCTTTGCAGCCTCACTCCAAACGGGGCTCTCCGCTTCATCCATCCCCTGACTCCATACTAGCACCAACGGGCTGCTAAAGCGTTTCGCAGAAAACACCAATGAACCTGTTTCTCACTCCAACCAGAAAGTGTGCGCAGCATGAATCTTGGCACAGCAGAACACTTCCCATGGCATGCCCTTTGCAGCCTCACTCCAAACGGGGCTCTCCGCTTCATCCATCCCCTGACTCCATACTAGCACCAACGGGCTGCTAAAGCGTTTCGCAGAAAACACCAACGAACCTGTTTCTCACTCCAACCACAAAACGTGCGCAGCATGAATCTTGGCACAGCAGAACACTTCCCTTGGCATGCCCTTTGCAGCCTCACTCCAAACGGGGCTCTCCGCTTCATCCATCCCCTGACTCCATACTAGCACCAACGGGCTGCTAAAGCGTTTCGCAGAAAACACCAACGAACCTGTTTCTCACTCCAACCACAAAGTGCGCGCAGCACGAATCTTGGCACAGCAGAACACTTCCCTTGGCATGCCCTTTGCAGCCTCACTCCAAACGGGGCTCTCCGCTTCATCCATCCCCTGACTCCATACTAGCACCAACGGGCTGCTAAAGCGTTTCGCAGAAAACACCAAGGAACCTGTTTCTCACTCCAACCACAAAGCGTGCGCAGCATGAATCTTGGCACAGCAGAACACTTCCCTTGGCATGCCCTTTGCAGCCTCACTCCAAACGGGGCTCTCCACTTCATCCATCCCCTGACTCCATACTAGCACCAACGGGCTGCTAAAGCGTTTCGCAGAAAACACCAAGGAACCTGTTTCTCATTCCAACCACAAAGCGTGCGCAGCATGAATCTTGGCACAGCAGAACACTTCCCTTGGCATGCCCTTTGCAGTCTCACTCCAAACGGGGCTCTCCGCTTCATCCATCCCCTGACTCCATACTAGCACCAACGGGCTGCTAAAGCGTTTCGCAGAAAACACCAAGGAACCTGTTTCTCACTCCAACCAGAAAGTGTGCGCAGCATGAATCTTGGCACAGCAGAACACTTCCCTTGGCATGCCCTTTGCAGCCTCACTCCAAACGGGGCTCTCCGCTTCATCCATCCCCTGACTCCATACTAGCACCAACGGGCTGCTAAAGCGTTTCGCAGAAAACACCAACGAACCTGTTTCTCACTCCAACCACAAAGCGTGCGCAGCACGAGTCTTGGCACAGCAGAACACTTCCCCTGGCATGCCCTTTGCAGCCTCACTCCAAACGGGGCTCTCCGCTTCATCCATCCCCTAACTCCATACTAGCACCAACGGGCTGCTAAAGCGTTTCGCAGAAAACACCAAGGAACCTGTTTCTCACTCCAACCACAAAGCGTGCGCAGCACGAGTCTTGGCACAGCAGAACACTTCCCTTGGCATGCCCTTTGCAGCCTCACTCCAAACGGGGCTCTCCGCTTCATCCATCCCCTGACTCCATACTAGCACCAACGGGCTGCTAAAGCGTTTCGCAGAAAACACCAATGAACCTGTTTCTCACTCCAACCAGAAAGTGTGCGCAGCATGAATCTTGGCACAGCAGAACACTTCCCTTGGCATGCCCTTTGCAGCCTCACTCCAAACGGGGCTCTCCGCTTCATCCATCCCCTGACTCCATACTAGCACCAACGGGCTGCTAAAGCGTTTCGCAGAAAACACCAAGGAACCTGTTTCTCACTCCACCCACAAAGCGTGCGCAGCATGAATCTTGGCACAGCAGAACACTTCCCTTGGCATGCCCTTTGCAGCCTCACTCCAAACGGGGCTCTCCGCTTCATCCATCCCCTGACTCCATACTAGCACCAACGGGCTGCTAAAGCATTTCGCAGAAAACACCAAGGAACCTGTTTCTCACTCCAACCACAAAGCGTGCGCAGCACGAGTCTTGGCACAGCAGAACACTTCCCTTGGCATGCCCTTTGCAGCCTCACTCCAAACAGGGCTCTCCGCTTCATCCATCCCCTGACTCCATACTAGCACCAACGGGCTGCTAAAGCGTTTCGCAGAAAACACCAAGGAACCTGTTTCTCACTCCAACCACAAAGCGTGCGCAGCACGAGTCTTGGCACAGCAGAACACTTCCCTTGGCATGCCCTTTGCAGCCTCACTCCAAACGGGGCTCTCCGCTTCATCCATCCCCTGACTCCATACTAGCACCAACGGGCTGCTAAAGCGTTTCGCAGAAAACACCAAGGAACCTGTTTCTCACTCCAACCACAAAGCGTGCGCAGCACGAGTCTTGGCACAGCAGAACACTTCCCTTGGCATGCCCTTTGCAGCCTCACTCCAAACAGGGCTCTCCGCTTCATCCATCCCCTGACTCCATACTAGCACCAACGGGCTGCTAAAGCGTTTCGCAGAAAACACCAAGGAACCTGTTTCTCACTCCACCCACAAAGCGTGCGCAGCATGAATCTTGGCACAGCAGAACACTTCCCTTGGCATGCCCTTTGCAGCCTCACTCCAAACGGGGCTCTCCGCTTCATCCATCCCCTGACTCCATACTAGCACCAACGGGCTGCTAAAGCGTTTCGCAGAAAACACCAACGAACCTGTTTCTCACTCCAACCACAAAGCGTGCGCAGCACGAGTCTTGGCACAGCAGAACACTTCCCTTGGCATGCCCTTTGCAGCCTCACTCCAAACAGGGCTCTCCGCTTCATCCATCCCCTGACTCCATACTAGCACCAACGGGCTGCTAAAGCGTTTCGCAGAAAACACCAAGGAACCTGTTTCTCACTCCAACCACAAAGCGTGCGCAGCACGAGTCTTGGCACAGCAGAACACTTCCCTTGGCATGCCCTTTGCAGCCTCACTCCAAACGGGGCTCTCCGCTTCATCCATCCCCTGACTCCATACTAGCACCAACGGGCTGCTAAAGCGTTTCGCAGAAAACACCAACGAACCTGTTTCTCACTCCAACCACAAAGCGTGCGCAGCATAAATCTTGGCACAGCAGAACACTTCCCTTGGCATGCCCTTTGCAGCCTCACTCCAAACGGGGCTCTCCGCTTCATCCATCCCCTGACTCCATACTAGCACCAACGGGCTGCTAAAGCGTTTCGCAGAAAACACCAACGAACCTGTTTCTCACTCCAACCACAAAGCGTGCGCAGCACGAGTCTTGGCACAGCAGAACACTTTCCCTGGCATGCCCTTTGCAGCCTCACTCCAAACGGGGCTCTCCGCTTCATCCATCCCCTAACTCCATACTAGCACCAACGGGCTGCTAAAGCGTTTCGCAGAAAACACCGAGGAACCTGTTTCTCACTCCAACCACAAAGTGTGCGCAGCAGGAATCTTGGCACAGCAGAACACTTCCCTTGGCATGCCCTTTGCAGCCTCACTCCAAACGGGGCTCTCCGCTTCATCCATCCCCTGACTCCATACTAGCACCTACGGGCTGCTAAAGCGTTTCGCAGAAAACACCAAGGAACCTGTTTCTCACTCCAACCACAAAGCGTGCGCAGCATGAATCTTGGCACAGCAGAACACTTCCCATGGCATGCCCTTTGCAGCCTCACTCCAAACGGGGCTCTCCGCTTCATCCATCCCCTGACTCCATACTAGCACCAACGGGCTGCTAAAGCGTTTCGCAGAAAACACCAACGAACCTGTTTCTCACTCCAACCACAAAGCGTGCGCAGCACGAATCTTGGCACAGCAGAACACTTCCCCTGGCATGCCCTTTGCAGCCTCACTCCAAACGGGGCTCTCCGCTTCATCCATCCCCTAACTCCATACTAGCACCAACGGGCTGCTAAAGCGTTTCGCAGAAAACACCAAGGAACCTGTTTCTCACTCCAACCACAAAGCGTGCGCAGCACGAGTCTTGGCACAGCAGAACACTTCCCTTGGCATGCCCTTTGCAGCCTCACTCCAAACGGGGCTCTCCGCTTCATCCATCCCCTGACTCCATACTAGCACCAACGGGCTGCTAAAGCGTTTCGCAGAAAACACCAATGATCCTGTTTCTCACTCCAACCAGAAAGTGTGCGCAGCATGAATCTTGGCACAGCAGAACACTTCCCTTGGCATGCCCTTTGCAGCCTCACTCCAAACGGGGCTCTCCGCTTCATCCATCCCCTGACTCCATACTAGCACCAACGGGCTGCTAAAGCGTTTCGCAGAAAACACCAAGGAACCTGTTTCTCACTCCAACCACAAAGCGTGCGCAGCACGAGTCTTGGCACAGCAGAACACTTCCCCTGGCATGCCCTTTGCAACCTCACTCCAAACGGGGCTCTCCGCTTCATCCATCCCCTAACTCCATACTAGCACCAACGGGCTGCTAAAGCGTTTCGCAGAAAACACCAAGGAACCTGTTTCTCACTCCAACCACAAAGCGTGCGCAGCACGAGTCTTGGCACAGCAGAACACTTCCCTTGGCATGCCCTTTGCAGCCTCACTCCAAACGGGGCTCTCCGCTTCATCCATCCCCTGACTCCATACTAGCACCAACGGGCTGCTAAAGCGTTTCGCAGAAAACACCAAGGAACCTGTTTCTCACTCCAACCACAAAGTGTGCGCAGCAGGAATCTTGGCACAGCAGAACACTTCCCTTGGCATGCCCTTTGCAGCCTCACTCCAAACGGGGCTCTCCGCTTCATCCATCCCCTGACTCCATACTAGCACCAACGGGCTGCTAAAGCGTTTCGCAGAAAACACCAAGGAACCTGTTTCTCACTCCAACCACAAAGCGTGCGCAGCATGAATCTTGGCACAGCAGAACACTTCCCATGGCATGCCCTTTGCAGCCTCACTCCAAACGGGGCTCTCCGCTTCATCCATCCCCTGACTCCATACTAGCACCAACGGGCTGCTAAAGCGTTTCGCAGAAAACACCAACGAACCTGTTTCTCACTCCAACCACAAAGCGTGCGCAGCACGAGTCTTGGCACAGCAGAACACTTCCCTTGGCATGCCCTTTGCAGCCTCACTCCAAACAGGGCTCTCCGCTTCATCCATCCCCTGACTCCATACTAGCACCAACGGGCTGCTAAAGCGTTTCGCAGAAAACACCAAGGAACCTGTTTCTCACTCCACCCACAAAGCGTGCGCAGCATGAATCTTGGCACAGCAGAACACTTCCCTTGGCATGCCCTTTGCAGCCTCACTCCAAACGGGGCTCTCCGCTTCATCCATCCCCTGACTCCATACTAGCACCAACGGGCTGCTAAAGCGTTTCGCAGAAAACACCAAGGAACCTGTTTCTCACTCCAACCACAAAGCGTGCGCAGCATGAATCTTGGCACAGCAGAACACTTCCCATGGCATGCCCTTTGCAGCCTCACTCCAAACGGGGCTCTCCGCTTCATCCATCCCCTGACTCCATACTAGCACCAACGGGCTGCTAAAGCGTTTCGCAGAAAACACCAACGAACCTGTTTCTCACTCCAACCACAAAGCGTGCGCAGCACGAGTCTTGGCACAGCAGAACACTTCCCTTGGCATGCCCTTTGCAGCCTCACTCCAAACAGGGCTCTCCGCTTCATCCATCCCCTGACTCCATACTAGCACCAACGGGCTGCTAAAGCGTTTCGCAGAAAACACCAAGGAACCTGTTTCTCACTCCACCCACAAAGCGTGCGCAGCATGAATCTTGGCACAGCAGAACACTTCCCTTGGCATGCCCTTTGCAGCCTCACTCCAAACGGGGCTCTCCGCTTCATCCATCCCCTGACTCCATACTAGCACCAACGGGCTGCTAAAGCGTTTCGCAGAAAACACCAACGAACCTGTTTCTCACTCCAACCACAAAGCGTGCGCAGCACGAGTCTTGGCACAGCAGAACACTTCCCTTGGCATGCCCTTTGCAGCCTCACTCCAAACAGGGCTCTCCGCTTCATCCATCCCCTGACTCCATACTAGCACCAACGGGCTGCTAAAGCGTTTCGCAGAAAACACCAAGGAACCTGTTTCTCACTCCAACCACAAAGCGTGCGCAGCACGAGTCTTGGCACAGCAGAACACTTCCCTTGGCATGCCCTTTGCAGCCTCACTCCAAACGGGGCTCTCCGCTTCATCCATCCCCTGACTCCATACTAGCACCAACGGGCTGCTAAAGCGTTTCGCAGAAAACACCAAGGAACCTGTTTCTCACTCCAACCACAAAGCGTGCGCAGCATAAATCTTGGCACAGCAGAACACTTCCCTTGGCATGCCCTTTGCAGCCTCACTCCAAACGGGGCTCTCCGCTTCATCCATCCCCTGACTCCATACTAGCACCAACGGGCTGCTAAAGCGTTTCGCAGAAAACACCAACGAACCTGTTTCTCACTCCAACCACAAAGCGTGCGCAGCACGAGTCTTGGCACAGCAGAACACTTTCCCTGGCATGCCCTTTGCAGCCTCACTCCAAACGGGGCTCTCCGCTTCATCCATCCCCTAACTCCATACTAGCACCAACGGGCTGCTAAAGCGTTTCGCAGAAAACACCGAGGAACCTGTTTCTCACTCCAACCACAAAGTGTGCGCAGCAGGAATCTTGGCACAGCAGAACACTTCCCTTGGCATGCCCTTTGCAGCCTCACTCCAAACGGGGCTCTCCGCTTCATCCATCCCCTGACTCCATACTAGCACCTACGGGCTGCTAAAGCGTTTCGCAGAAAACACCAAGGAACCTGTTTCTCACTCCAACCACAAAGCGTGCGCAGCATGAATCTTGGCACAGCAGAACACTTCCCATGGCATGCCCTTTGCAGCCTCACTCCAAACGGGGCTCTCCGCTTCATCCATCCCCTGACTCCATACTAGCACCAACGGGCTGCTAAAGCGTTTCGCAGAAAACACCAACGAACCTGTTTCTCACTCCAACCACAAAGCGTGCGCAGCACGAATCTTGGCACAGCAGAACACTTCCCCTGGCATGCCCTTTGCAGCCTCACTCCAAACGGGGCTCTCCGCTTCATCCATCCCCTAACTCCATACTAGCACCAACGGGCTGCTAAAGCGTTTCGCAGAAAACACCAAGGAACCTGTTTCTCACTCCAACCACAAAGCGTGCGCAGCACGAGTCTTGGCACAGCAGAACACTTCCCTTGGCATGCCCTTTGCAGCCTCACTCCAAACGGGGCTCTCCGCTTCATCCATCCCCTGACTCCATACTAGCACCAACGGGCTGCTAAAGCGTTTCGCAGAAAACACCAATGAACCTGTTTCTCACTCCAACCAGAAAGTGTGCGCAGCATGAATCTTGGCACAGCAGAACACTTCCCTTGGCATGCCCTTTGCAGCCTCACTCCAAACGGGGCTCTCCGCTTCATCCATCCCCTGACTCCATACTAGCACCAACGGGCTGCTAAAGCGTTTCGCAGAAAACACCAAGGAACCTGTTTCTCACTCCAACCACAAAGCGTGCGCAGCACGAGTCTTGGCACAGCAGAACACTTCCCCTGGCATGCCCTTTGCAACCTCACTCCAAACGGGGCTCTCCGCTTCATCCATCCCCTAACTCCATACTAGCACCAACGGGCTGCTAAAGCGTTTCGCAGAAAACACCAAGGAACCTGTTTCTCACTCCAACCACAAAGCGTGCGCAGCACGAGTCTTGGCACAGCAGAACACTTCCCTTGGCATGCCCTTTGCAGCCTCACTCCAAACGGGGCTCTCCGCTTCATCCATCCCCTGACTCCATACTAGCACCAACGGGCTGCTAAAGCGTTTCGCAGAAAACACCAAGGAACCTGTTTCTCACTCCAACCACAAAGTGTGCGCAGCAGGAATCTTGGCACAGCAGAACACTTCCCTTGGCATGCCCTTTGCAGCCTCACTCCAAACGGGGCTCTCCGCTTCATCCATCCCCTGACTCCATACTAGCACCAACGGGCTGCTAAAGCGTTTCGCAGAAAACACCAAGGAACCTGTTTCTCACTCCAACCACAAAGCGTGCGCAGCATGAATCTTGGCACAGCAGAACACTTCCCATGGCATGCCCTTTGCAGCCTCACTCCAAACGGGGCTCTCCGCTTCATCCATCCCCTGACTCCATACTAGCACCAACGGGCTGCTAAAGCGTTTCGCAGAAAACACCAACGAACCTGTTTCTCACTCCAACCACAAAGCGTGCGCAGCACGAGTCTTGGCACAGCAGAACACTTCCCCTGGCATGCCCTTTGCAGCCTCACTCCAAACGGGGCTCTCCGCTTCATCCATCCCCTGACTCCATACTAGCACCAACGGGCTGCTAAAGCGTTTCGCAGAAAACACCAAGGAACCTGTTTCTCACTCCAACCACAAAGCGTGCGCAGCACGAGTCTTGGCACAGCAGAACACTTCCCTTGGCATGCCCTTTGCAGCCTCACTCCAAACGGGGCTCTCCGCTTCATCCATCCCCTGACTCCATACTAGCACCAACGGGCTGCTAAAGCGTTTCGCAGAAAACACCAAGGAACCTGTTTCTCACTCCAACCAGAAAGTGTGCGCAGCATGAATCTTGGCACAGCAGAACACTTCCCTTGGCATGCCCTTTGCAGCCTCACTCCAAACGGGGCTCTCCGCTTCATCCATCCCCTGACTCCATACTAGCACCAACGGGCTGCTAAAGCGTTTCGCAGAAAACACCAAGGAACCTGTTTCTCACTCTAACCACAAAGCGTGCGCAGCATGAATCTTGGCACAGCAGAA
This sequence comes from Tinamus guttatus, assembly GCF_059628265.1. Taxonomy (NCBI): domain Eukaryota; kingdom Metazoa; phylum Chordata; class Aves; order Tinamiformes; family Tinamidae; genus Tinamus; species Tinamus guttatus. The sequence goes on from NW_028289181.1 coordinate 91,683, forward strand.
CACTTCCCATGGCATGCCCTTTGCAGCCTCACTCCAAACGGGGCTCTCCGCTTCATCCATCCCCTGACTCCATACTAGCACCAACGGGCTGCTAAAGCGTTTCGCAGAAAACACCAACGAACCTGTTTCTCACTCCAACCACAAAACGTGCGCAGCATGAATCTTGGCACAGCAGAACACTTCCCTTGGCATGCCCTTTGCAGCCTCACTCCAAACGGGGCTCTCCGCTTCATCCATCCCCTGACTCCATACTAGCACCAACGGGCTGCTAAAGCGTTTCGCAGAAAACACCAACGAACCTGTTTCTCACTCCAACCACAAAGTGCGCGCAGCACGAATCTTGGCACAGCAGAACACTTCCCTTGGCATGCCCTTTGCAGCCTCACTCCAAACGGGGCTCTCCGCTTCATCCATCCCCTGACTCCATCCTAGCACCAACGGGCTGCTAAAGCGTTTCGCAGAAAACACCAAGGAACCTGTTTCTCATTCCAACCACAAAGCGTGCGCAGCATGAATCTTGGCACAGCAGAACACTTCCCTTGGCATGCCCTTTGCAGTCTCACTCCAAACGGGGCTCTCCGCTTCATCCATCCCCTGACTCCATACTAGCACCAACGGGCTGCTAAAGCGTTTCGCAGAAAACACCAAGGAACCTGTTTCTCACTCCAACCAGAAAGTGTGCGCAGCATGAATCTTGGCACAGCAGAACACTTCCCTTGGCATGCCCTTTGCAGCCTCACTCCAAACGGGGCTCTCCGCTTCATCCATCCCCTGACTCCATACTAGCACCAACGGGCTGCTAAAGCGTTTCGCAGAAAACACCAAGGAACCTGCTTCTCACTCCAACCAGAAAGTGTGCGCAGCATGAATCTTGGCACAGCAGAACACTTCCCTTGGCATGCCCTTTGCAGCCTCACTCCAAACGGGGCTCTCCGCTTCATCCATCCCCTGACTCCATACTAGCACCAACGGGCTGCTAAAGCGTTTCGCAGAAAACACCAAGGAACCTGTTTCTCACTCCAACCACAAAGCGTGCGCAGCATGAATCTTGGCACAGCAGAACACTTCCCATGGCATGCCCTTTGCAGCCTCACTCCAAACGGGGCTCTCCGCTTCATCCATCCCCTGACTCCATACTAGCACCAACGGGCTGCTAAAGCGTTTCGCAGAAAACACCAAGGAACCTGTTTCTCACTCCAACCACAAAGCGTGCGCAGCACGAGTCTTGGCACAGCAGAACACTTCCCCTGGCATGCCCTTTGCAGCCTCACTCCAAACGGGGCTCTCCGCTTCATCCATCCCCTAACTCCATACTAGCACCAACGGGCTGCTAAAGCGTTTCGCAGAAAACACCAAGGAACCTGTTTCTCACTCCAACCACAAAGCGTGCGCAGCACGAGTCTTGGCACAGCAGAACACTTCCCTTGGCATGCCCTTTGCAGCCTCACTCCAAACGGGGCTCTCCGCTTCATCCATCCCCTGACTCCATACTAGCACCAACGGGCTGCTAAAGCGTTTCGCAGAAAACACCAAGGAACCTGTTTCTCACTCCAACCACAAAGCGTGCGCAGCATGAATCTTGGCACAGCAGAACACTTCCCTTGGCATGCCCTTTGCAGCCTCACTCCAAACGGGGCTCTCCGCTTCATCCATCCCCTGACTCCATACTAGCACCAACGGGCTGCTAAAGCGTTTCGCAGAAAACACCAAGGAACCTGTTTCTCACTCCAACCACAAAGCGTGCGCAGCACGAGTCTTGGCACAGCAGAACACTTCCCCTGGCATGCCCTTTGCAGCCTCACTCCAAACGGGGCTCTCCGCTTCATCCATCCCCTGACTCCATACTAGCACCAATGGGCTGCTAAAGCGTTTCGCAGAAAACACCAAGGAACCTGTTTCTCACTCCAACCAGAAAGTGTGCGCAGCATGAATCTTAGCACAGCAGAACACTTCCCTTGGCATGCCCTTTGCAGCCTCACTCCAAACGGGGCTCTCCGCTTCATCCATCCCCTGACTCCATACTAGCACCAACAGGCTGCTAAAGCGTTTCGCAGAAAACACCAAGGAACCTGTTTCTCACTCTAACCACAAAGGGTGCGCAGCATGAATCTTGGCACAGCAGAACACTTCCCTTGGCATGCCCTTTGCAGCCTCACTCCAAACGGGGCTCTCCGCTTCATCCATCCCCTGACTCCATACTAGCACCAACGGGCTGCTAAAGCGTTTCGCAGAAAACACCAAGGAACCTGTTTCTCACTCCAACCACAAAACGTGCGCAGCATGAATCTTGGCACAGCAGAACACTTCCCTTGGCATGCCCTTTGCAGTCTCACTCCAAACGGGGCTCTCCGCTTCATCCATCCCCTGACTCCATACTAGCACCAACGGGCTACTAAAGCGTTTCGCAGAAAACACCAACAAACCTGTTTCTCACTCCAGCCACGAAGTGTGCGCAGCACGAATCTTGGCACAGCAGAACACTTCCCTTGGCATGCCCTTTGCAGCCTCACTCCAAACGGGGCTCTCCGCTTCATCCATCCCCTGACTCCATACTAGCACCAACGGGCTGCTAAAGCATTTCGCAGAAAACACCAAGGAACCTGTTTCTCACTCCAACCACAAAGCGTGCGCAGCATGAATCTTGGCACAGCAGAACACTTCCCTTGGCATGCCCTTTGCAGTATCACTCCAAATGGGGCTCTCCGCTTCATCCATCCCCTGACTCCATACTAGCACCAACGGGCTGCTAAAGCGTTTCGCAGAAAACACCAAGGAACCTGTTTCTCACTCCAACCAGAAAGTGTGCGCAGCATGAATCTTGGCACAGCAGAACACTTCCCTTGGCATGCCCTTTGCAGCCTCACTCCAAACGGGGCTCTCCGCTTCATCCATCCCCTGACTCCATACTAGCACCAACGGGCTGCTAAAGCGTTTCGCAGAAAACACCAAGGAACCTGTTTCTCACTCCAACCACAAAGCGTGCGCAGCATGAATCTTGGCACAGCAGAACACTTCCCATGGCATGCCCTTTGCAGCCTCACTCCAAACGGGGCTCTCCGCTTCATCCATCCCCTGACTCCATACTAGCACCAACGGGCTGCTAAAGCGTTTCGCAGAAAACACCAAGGAACCTGTTTCTCACTCCAACCACAAAACGTGCGCAGCATGAATCTTGGCACAGCAGAACACTTCCCTTGGCATGCCCTTTGCAGTCTCACTCCAAACGGGGCTCTCCGCTTCATCCATCCCCTAACTCCATACTAGCACCAACGTTCTGCTAAAGCGTTTCGCAGAAAACACGAAGGAACCTGTTTCTCACTCCAACCACAAAGCGTGCTCAGCATAAATCTTGGCACAGCAGAACACTTGCTTTGGCATGCCCTTTGCAGCCTCACTCCAAACGGGGCTCTCCGCTTCATCCATCCCCTGACTCCATACTAGCACCAACGGGCTGCTAAAGCGTTTCGCAGAAAACACCAAGGAACCTGTTTCTCACTCCAACCACAAAGCATGCGCAGCACGAGTCTTGGCACAGCAGAACACTTCCCTTGGCATGCCCTTTGCAGCCTCACTCCAAACGGGGCTCTCCGCTTCATCCATCCCCTGACTCCATACTAGCACCAACGGGCTGCTAAAGCGTTTCGCAGAAAACACCAAGGAACCTGTTTCTCACTCCAAACACAAAACGTGCGCAGCATAAATCTTGGCACAGCAGAACACTTCCTTTGGCATGCCCTTTGCAGCCTCACTCCAAACGGGGCTCTCCGCTTCATCCATCCCCTGACTCCATACTAGCACCAACGGGCTGCTAAAGCGTTTCGCAGAAAACACCAAGGAACCTGTTTCTCACTCCAACCACAAAGCGTGCGCAGCACGAGTCTTGGCACAGCAGAACACTTCCCTTGGCATGCCCTTTGCAGCCTCACTCCAAACGGGGCTCTCCACTTCATCCATCCCCTGACTCCATACTAGCACCAATGGGCTGCTAAAGCGTTTCGCAGAAAACACCAAGGAACCTGTTTCTCACTCCAACCACAAAGTGTGCGCAGCATGAATCTTGGCACAGCAGAACACTTCCCTTGGCATGCCCTTTGCAGCCTCACTCCAAACGGGGCTCTCCGCTTCATCCATCCCCTGACTCCATACTAGCACCAACAGGCTGCTAAAGCGTTTCGCAGAAAACACCAAGGAACCTGTTTCTCACTCTAACCACAAAGCGTGCGCAGCATGAATCTTGGCACAGCAGAACACTTCCCATGGCATGCCCTTTGCAGCCTCACTCCAAACGGGGCTCTCCGCTTCATCCATCCCCTGACTCCATACTAGCACCAACGGGCTGCTAAAGCGTTTCGCAGAAAACACCAAGGAACCTGTTTCTCACTCCAACCACAAAGCGTGCGCAGCATGAATCTTGGCACAGCAGAACACTTCCCTTGGCATGCCCTTTGCAGTCTCACTCCAAACGGGGCTCTCCGCTTCATCCATCCCCTGACTCCATACTAGCACCAACGGGCTGCTAAAGCGTTTCGCAGAAAACACCAACAAACCTGTTTCTCACTCCAGCCACGAAGTGTGCGCAGCACGAATCTTGGCACAGCAGAACACTTCCCTTGGCATGCCCTTTGCAGCCTCACTCCAAACGGGGCTCTCCGCTTCATCCATCCCCTGACTCCATACTAGCACCAACGGGCTGCTAAAGCGTTTCGCAGAAAACACCAAGGAACCTGTTTCTCACTCCAACCACAAAGCGTGCGCAGCATGAATCTTGGCACAGCAGAACACTTCCCTTGGCATGCCCTTTGCAGCCTCACTCCAAACGGGGCTCTCCGCTTCATCCATCCCCTGACTCCATACTAGCACCAACGGGCTGCTAAAGCGTTTCGCAGAAAACACCAAGGAACCTGTTTCTCACTCCAACCACAAAGCGTGCGCAGCATGAATCTTGGCACAGCAGAACACTTCCCTTGGCATGCCCTTTGCAGTATCACTCCAAACGGGGCTCTCCGCTTCATCCATCCCCTGACTCCATACTAGCACCAACGGGCTGCTAAAGCGTTTCGCAGAAAACACCAACGAACCTGTTTCTCACTCCAACCACAAAGTGTGCGCAGCATGAATCTTGGCACAGCAGAACACTTCCCTTGGCATGCCCTTTGCAGCCTCACTCCAAACGGGGCTCTCCGCTTCATCCATCCCCTGACTCCATACTAGCACCAACGGGCTGCTAAAGCGTTTCGCAGAAAACACCAAGGAACCTGTTTCTCACTCCAACCACAAAGCGTGCGCAGCATGAATCTTGGCACAGCAGAACACTTCCCACGGCATGCCCTTTGCAGCCTCACTCCAAACGGGGCTCTCCGCTTCATCCATCCCCTGACTCCATACTAGCACCAACGGGCTGCTAAAGCGTTTCGCAGAAAACACCAAGGAACCTGTTTCTCACTCCAACCACAAAACGTGCGCAGCATGAATCTTGGCACAGCAGAACACTTCCCTTGGCATGCCCTTTGCAGTCTCACTCCAAACGGGGCTCTCCGCTTCATCCATCCCCTAACTCCATACTAGCACCAACGTTCTGCTAAAGCGTTTCGCAGAAAACACGAAGGAACCTGTTTCTCACTCCAACCACAAAGCGTGCTCAGCATAAATCTTGGCACAGCAGAACACTTCCCTTGGCATGCCCTTTGCAGCCTCACTCCAAACGGGGCTCTCCGCTTCATCCATCCCCTGACTCCATACTAGCACCAACGGGCTGCTAAAGCGTTTCACAGAAAACACCAAGGAACCTGTTTCTCACTCCAACCACAAAACGTGCGCAGCATAAATCTTGGCACAGCAGAACACTTCCTTTGGCATGCCCTTTGCAGCCTCACTCCAAACGGGGCTCTCCGCTTCATCCATCCCCTGACTCCATACTAGCACCAACGGGCTGCTAAAGCGTTTCGCAGAAAACACCAAGGAACCTGTTTCTCACTCCAACCACAAAGCGTGCGCAGCACGAGTCTTGGCACAGCAGAACACTTCCCCTGGCATGCCCTTTGCAGCCTCACTCCAAACGGGGCTCTCCGCTTCATCCATCCCCTAACTCCATACTAGCACCAACGGGCTGCTAAAGCGTTTCGCAGAAAACACCAAGGAACCTGTTTCTCACTCCAACCACAAAGCGTGCGCAGCACGAGTCTTGGCACAGCAGAACACTTCCCTTGGCATGCCCTTTGCAGCCTCACTCCAAACGGGGCTCTCCGCTTCATCCATCCCCTGACTCCATACTAGCACCAATGGGCTGCTAAAGCGTTTCGCAGAAAACACCAAGGAACCTGTTTCTCACTCCAACCAGAAAGTGTGCGCAGCATGAATCTTAGCACAGCAGAACACTTCCCTTGGCATGCCCTTTGCAGCCTCACTCCAAACGGGGCTCTCCGCTTCATCCATCCCCTGACTCCATACTAGCACCAACAGGGTGCTAAAGCGTTTCGCAGAAAACACCAAGGAACCTGTTTCTCACTCTAACCACAAAGGGTGCGCAGCATGAATCTTGGCACAGCAGAACACTTCCCTTGGCATGCCCTTTGCAGCCTCACTCCAAACGGGGCTCTCCGCTTCATCCATCCCCTGACTCCATACTAGCACCAACGGGCTGCTAAAGCATTTCGCAGAAAACACCAAGGAACCTGTTTCTCACTCCAACCACAAAACGTGCGCAGCATGAATCTTGGCACAGCAGAACACTTCCCTTGGCATGCCCTTTGCAGTCTCACTCCAAACGGGGCTCTCCGCTTCATCCATCCCCTGACTCCATACTAGCACCAACGGGCTACTAAAGCGTTTCGCAGAAAACACCAACAAACCTGTTTCTCACTCCAGCCACGAAGTGTGCGCAGCACGAATCTTGGCACAGCAGAACACTTCCCTTGGCATGCCCTTTGCAGCCTCACTCCAAACGGGGCTCTCCGCTTCATCCATCCCCTGACTCCATACTAGCACCAACGGGCTGCTAAAGCATTTCGCAGAAAACACCAAGGAACCTGTTTCTCACTCCAACCACAAAGCGTGCGCAGCATGAATCTTGGCACAGCAGAACACTTCCCTTGGCATGCCCTTTGCAGTATCACTCCAAATGGGGCTCTCCGCTTCATCCATCCCCTGACTCCATACTAGCACCAACGGGCTGCTAAAGCGTTTCGCAGAAAACACCAAGGAACCTGTTTCTCACTCCAACCAGAAAGTGTGCGCAGCATGAATCTTGGCACAGCAGAACACTTCCCTTGGCATGCCCTTTGCAGCCTCACTCCAAACGGGGCTCTCCGCTTCATCCATCCCCTGACTCCATACTAGCACCAACGGGCTGCTAAAGCGTTTCGCAGAAAACACCAAGGAACCTGTTTCTCACTCCAACCACAAAGCGTGCGCAGCATGAATCTTGGCACAGCAGAACACTTCCCATGGCATGCCCTTTGCAGCCTCACTCCAAACGGGGCTCTCCGCTTCATCCATCCCCTGACTCCATACTAGCACCAACGGGCTGCTAAAGCGTTTCGCAGAAAACACCAAGGAACCTGTTTCTCACTCCAACCACAAAACGTGCGCAGCATGAATCTTGGCACAGCAGAACACTTCCCTTGGCATGCCCTTTGCAGTCTCACTCCAAACGGGGCTCTCCGCTTCATCCATCCCCTGACTCCATACTAGCACCAACGGGCTGCTAAAGCGTTTCGCAGAAAACACCAACAAACCTGTTTCTCACTCCAGCCACGAAGTGTGCGCAGCACGAATCTTGGCACAGCAGAACACTTCCCTTGGCATGCCCTTTGCAGCCTCACTCCAAACGGGGCTCTCCGCTTCATCCATCCCCTGACTCCATACTAGCACCAACGGGCTGCTAAAGCGTTTCGCAGAAAACACCAAGGAACCTGTTTCTCACTCCAACCACAAAGCGTGCGCAGCATGAATCTTGGCACAGCAGAACACTTCCCTTGGCATGCCCTTTGCAGCCTCACTCCAAACGGGGCTCTCCGCTTCATCCATCCCCTGACTCCATACTAGCACCAACGGGCTGCTAAAGCGTTTCGCAGAAAACACCAAGGAACCTGTTTCTCACTCCAACCACAAAGCGTGCGCAGCATGAATCTTGGCACAGCAGAACACTTCCCTTGGCATGCCCTTTGCAGTATCACTCCAAACGGGGCTCTCCGCTTCATCCATCCCCTGACTCCATACTAGCACCAACGGGCTGCTAAAGCGTTTCGCAGAAAACACCAACGAACCTGTTTCTCACTCCAACCACAAAGTGTGCGCAGCATGAATCTTGGCACAGCAGAACACTTCCCTTGGCATGCCCTTTGCAGCCTCACTCCAAACGGGGCTCTCCGCTTCATCCATCCCCTGACTCCATACTAGCACCAACGGGCTGCTAAAGCGTTTCGCAGAAAACACCAAGGAACCTGTTTCTCACTCCAACCACAAAGCGTGCGCAGCATGAATCTTGGCACAGCAGAACACTTCCCATGGCATGCCCTTTGCAGCCTCACTCCAAACGGGGCTCTCCGCTTCATCCATCCCCTGACTCCATACTAGCACCAACGGGCTGCTAAAGCGTTTCGCAGAAAACACCAAGGAACCTGTTTCTCACTCCAACCACAAAACGTGCGCAGCATGAATCTTGGCACAGCAGAACACTTCCCTTGGCATGCCCTTTGCAGTCTCACTCCAAACGGGGCTCTCCGCTTCATCCATCCCCTGACTCCATACTAGCACCAACGTTCTGCTAAAGCGTTTCGCAGAAAACACGAAGGAACCTGTTTCTCACTCCAACCACAAAGCGTGCTCAGCATAAATCTTGGCACAGCAGAACACTTCCCTTGGCATGCCCTTGCAGCCTCACTCCAAACGGGGCTCTCCGCTTCATCCATCCCCTGACTCCATACTAGCACCAACGGGCTGCTAAAGCGTTTCACAGAAAACACCAAGGAACCTGTTTCTCACTCCAACCACAAAACGTGCGCAGCATAAATCTTGGCACAGCAGAACACTTCCTTTGGCATGCCCTTTGCAGCCTCACTCCAAACGGGGCTCTCCGCTTCATCCATCCCCTGACTCCATACTAGCACAACGGGCTGCTAAAAGCGTTTCGCAGAAAACACCAAGGAACCTGTTTCTCACTCCAACCACAAAGCATGCGCAGCACGAGTCTTGGCACAGCAGAACACTTCCCTTGGCATGCCCTTTGCAGCCTCACTCCAAACGGGGCTCTCCGCTTCATCCATCCCCTGACTCCATACTAGCACCAACGGGCTGCTAAAGCGTTTCGCAGAAAACACCAAGGAACCTGTTTCTCACTCCAAACACAAAACGTGCGCAGCATAAATCTTGGCACAGCAGAACACTTCCTTTGGCATGCCCTTTGCAGCTCACTCCAAACGGGGCTCTCGCTTCATCCATCCCCTGACTCCATACTAGCACCAACGGGCTGCTAAAGCGTTTCGCAGAAAACACCAAGGAACCTGTTTCTCACTCCAACCACAAAGCGTGCGCAGCACGAGTCTTGGCACAGCAGAACACTTCCCTTGGCATGCCCTTTGCAGCCTCACTCCAAACGGGGCTCTCCGCTTCATCCATCCCCTGACTCCATACTAGCACCAATGGGCTGCTAAAGCGTTTCGCAGAAAACACCAAGGAACCTGTTTCTCACTCCAACCACAAAGTGTGCGCAGCATGAATCTTGCACAGCAGAACACTTCCCTTGGCATGCCCTTTGCAGCCTCACTCCAAACGGGGCTCTCCGCTTCATCATCCCCTGACTCCATACTAGCACCAACAGGCTGCTAAAGCGTTTCGCAGAAAACACCAAGGAACCTGTTTCTCACTCCAACCACAAAGCGTGCGCAGCACGAGTCTTGGCACAGCAGAACACTTCCCTTGGCATGCCCTTTGCAGCCTCACTCCAACGGGGCTCTCCGCTTCATCCATCCCCTGACTCCATACTAGCACCAATGGGCTGCTAAAGCGTTTCGCAGAAACACCAAGGAACCTGTTTCTCACTCCAACCACAAAGTGTGCGCAGCATGAATCTGGCACAGCAGAACACTTCCCTTGGCATGCCCTTTGCAGCCTCACTCCAAACGGGGCTCTCCGCTTCATCCATCCCCTGACTCATACTAGCACCAACAGGCTGCTAAAGCGTTTCGCAGAAAACACCAAGGAACCTGTTTCTCACTCTAACCACAAAGCGTGCGCAGCATGAATCTTGCACAGCAGAACACTTCCCATGGCATGCCCTTTGCAGCCTCACTCCAAACGGGGCTCTCCGCTTCATCCATCCCTGACTCCATACTAGCACCAACGGGCTGCTAAAGCGTTTCGCAGAAAACACCAAGGAACCTGTTTCTCACTCCAACCACAAAGCTGTGCGCAGCATGAATCTTGGCACAGCAGAACACTTCCCTTGGCATGCCCTTTGCAGTCTCACTCCAAACGGGGCTCTCCGCTTCATCCATCCCTGACTCCATACTAGCACCAACGGGCTGCTAAAGCGTTTCGCAGAAAACACCAAGGAACCTGTTTCTCACTCCAACCACAAAGCATGCGCAGCACGAGTCTTGGCACAGCAGAACACTTCCCTTGGCATGCCCTTTGCAGCCTCACTCCAAACGGGGCTCTCCGCTTCATCCATCCCCTGACTCCATACTAGCACCAACGGGCTGCTAAGCGTTCGCAGAAACACCAAGGAACCTGTTTCTCACTCCAAACACAAAACGTGCGCAGCATAAATCTTGGCACAGCAGAACACTTCCTTTGGCATGCCCTTTGCAGCCTCACTCCAAACGGGCTCTCCGCTTCATCCATCCCCTGACTCCATACTAGCACCAACGGGCTGCTAAAGCGTTTCGCAGAAAACACCAAGGAACCTGTTTCTCA